>NC_046368.1:27995021-28142304 GCF_011125445.2 Fundulus heteroclitus | reverse complement strand
TGAATGAAATAAAGAAATAAAGGAAAGGAGGAAGGAGCGAGGATGCAGGAAGACGAGGTGTTAAACCCTTTTCAACACCAGAACCGCCTGCACAAACCAAGCATAGGGAACGGTCTAATTGCAAGGTGTGTGTGTGTGTGTGGGTATGTGTGTGCATAGATTTGTGTGTCTAATATGGAGTGTGCATCAGTTTGTTTTTTCTCTTCCACCTTAAGGAAGCAGTTAGTTCCTACGTTTACAGTTTGTTTTACGTTACATTTTTGGTACAGTCTTGTTAGTGAATTTTAAAAAATGCGAGCAAACACATTTTAATTTTTTTTCTCTCGCTAACAAAAGTTTCTTCTGAAATCTTCTCTGAGCGCCCCCCCCCCTTTACTTCATCTCTTTTTCCCATTTTCTTTTGTGTCTCCCGGTATGATACTCCCTCACCTACATCCAATATGCTCTGACAGTCTCTTTATTTCTCATTAGTGCATTTGTGACGGTTAATGAGTGGACTGTGTGAGCTGTGCCTGAGACTACAGTGAGGGAGGAAGGCAGTGGAAAAGAGAAGGAGGGGGGGGGCGAGAGATAGGGAAAAGGGTGAAATTCGTGTTGATAAATCATGTGGTCAGTAGCACTGGGCCTATGTTTATCTCCAGCTGTCAGAAGAGTGTGGGAGCTGAGATCCTGCTCGCACACACGCCGCGGACCGTACACACACACACACACTACACACACACACAACACCACACACAACACACACACACATTGAGAAGAATTGTTGTTACCTGAGATTTCTTGCTTTTTTTCCTCCTCCTCCATTCCTCCTCCTTAACCCCCCCCCCACACCCCCCCTCCATTGGAAGCCAGATATAGAGCGAACCTCCTGTTTACATCTTTGCTTTGTCCAACCCCCTGATACCCATCAGTCAGCTGTTTGCGCTGATTACTGTTTGACTAATGGACTTTAAATCAGTCTTTCTTGCGTTCATTGTTTTGCTCGCCAGCTAGTAAAGACATTTCTAATTAAATGCATTTCATTTTAATGCACACACCAGAATAATCGCATCTGTTTATTTGTTGTTTTAGCTTAGATTTGCTCCCCATGTAAACGTACTGTAGCCCTGTACATTAAGCTTGAAGTTGCTGGTTTAAAAGTGCATTGTGAGTTAAAGTTGGGGAAGAAAGGTTTTGCAATGTTGATTGAAATAAACATACATTTAAACAAAAAAAAGGTTGTGGCCACCAATAGTGCTCAGGAATTCATAATTTACAGTATTGAATAAAACATATGATCTTAGGCATATTTTAAAGATTTGACTTCTAATCTGACTAATATATGTATATATACATATACACAAACATATCTATCTATCTATCTATCTATCTATCTATCTATCTATCTATCTATCTATCTATCTATCTATCTATCTATCTATCTATCTATCTATCTATCTATAATATATATATATATTCTTTTTTTTAATTGCTTTCATTGAGTTTATGGATCCACCAGTTAACAATAGTCACCCAGGTACTGAATAAGCAAAGTTGCCCCAGACCTTCACACTACCACCTCCATATTTGACTGTCAGTCTGATGTTCATTTTTTAATACGCTGCATAAGATTCCCACTGGACGGACAGACAGTAGCATCAGCTCAATCGTTACTTTTGAATCCATTTCCCCCACCCGGTGTTATGTAAAATAGTGTTTCGAAGCGGATATTTCATGTTTTAAAACAAGTGTGGGCAAGCTTTCAATCCCAAATTAAATATGAATAAAGTCAGAAATAATACAGACCTGTGGAAAAGAAGATAATTATTTTTGTTAGAAACATAACTAAACAACTGTTTAGTTGTACATTTTTAGTCTTATCCTAGCTCACACTGTAAGACGCAATTGCATGTAAATAAAAAACTTGGTTACTTTATAGCAAAACTAACTTATGGTCCTATTTAATGATGATAATAACGATAACAATTCATATTGCCTTAAAAAGATAATCATATCACTTATAAGTTTTACACAGATTTCCATGTTAAAACCGCAGCTTGTTTTATTAAGATAAAGGCAGAGTGGTGTATATTTGTGAAGAGGCAAACTGAAAAACTTTTCTTTTTAAGCTTCTTTGTAACACTGGCCTTCTTCCTGCTACTCTTCCTTAGGACCAGAGTCGTGTTGTGCACGACTAACAGTTGTCCCCGTCCACAGACACTGCCACCGGAGCAGTGTATTTCTGCAGCTCCTCCAGAGTTACCTCTTGGTTGTTTTTTAGCCTAAATCTACTTTACAAATCTCTGCAACCTTCTCCCTGACCTGTCTGCTGTGTTCCTTGAACTCACGATGCTCCTTCTTCACAAACGTCTGAGGCCTTCCAAGAACAGCTCAATTCATGCAGTGATTAAGAAACACAACGGTGGACTCTGAGCTGGTGCCCGTCTCCAGCAGTAATTGGGTGAGAGGCAGGGTACACCCAGGACAGGTAGCCAGTCCCTTCCCAGGCAACATAAAGACATATAACCATGCACACACACTCAAACGGCCCAATTTGGAGAGACCAATTAACCTGGCAGTCATTGGGTTTTGGACTGTGGGAAGAAGCTGAAGGTCCCAGAGAGAATACATGCTAAAGGGAATTGGAGCCCAAGACCTTTTGGTTGTAAGGCAACAGTACTACAAACTGCGTCACCTTGCAGCCACTTGTGAGCCATATTGCCATCATTTTTAAGTTGAAGTCAGAGTCCGGTGAGGGCTGGTAATAGCCCACAGGCTTCACTTTGGACACACTGGTCTACCATCTAAAACTCTGATAAAGTACATTAAGATGTGTGACAGTAGCATTAAAACTTTTTTCTTTCCAAAGCTATGGATACTTTTTGTTAAGTAACATATCTCCTCTACTGGTGACAATGATACATTATACAGACAGTTATCTGTTCATGCTTATACCATAATCTGTTGATACAGCCGTTCTATAGTCAAGCGTCTCACGTGGACGTGTTTGAGCATGTGCTCATTGTTCATGTGCCAGCTACTGCACATTATACATAGTCTGTGCATTTACATATGTGCGAGATGACACATGCGGCGAAGTGTGCGCCGGCTCTCACACTCGCGTTTGACAGTTGGGAGTGTCGGCGTGACATGGTGGCCCCTGTGAAAAGATGTGAGCCGGCGCGGTCCCGGCCTGCAACAGGCCGGGTGGGAAGGGAGACAGATTGTGTTTTAACAGCGATCGCTGTCATCTTCCAACAGCTGTCCTCTTCTCATTCTCCATTCAGCCGGCCTGTGTTTGCATTGTCTCCCTCATGACCTCCCTTCAAAGACCTACCGAAGACAGAGCAGGAGGAGTGAGAGAAAGACAAAAAAAAAAGAGAGAGAGAGAGAGAGAAAAAAGCGAGATAGACCATTGGACAGTGAAAAGGAAAATGGACCAAAATGCAAATGAGGGTGGAAAGAAGAAAGCGACGTGAGGCAGCAGCGAGGGGGCCGATGCTGCGATAGAGGCGACATTCGATGCCCCAGTACTGTCTCCCATCCCTCTCAATTTCTCCTTTCCCTCCCCTGTGCTCTGGATGTGCTATATTCTGCCTTTCTTATTAAACCACCGTCACCACCTCTCCACCTCCCACCAGCCTTCACCCGTCTCTCCCATCTTGCATCTCTCCTCCAGCTCTGCACCGTTCACCCCACCTCTACACTTACCCCCCCCCCACCTCTCGCGACACAAACTCCTCCTACACCCCTCTGCTGCCGCCGCCGCTGCCCCGTCTCTCTCCCATGTTGTCTCTTATCAGGTAGAGGAGAGATAAGGCCGCTATCTTGCCGTGCCAGGGTTTTGACATGACGCTTTAATGCATAATAAGTTCACTCATCTTTTAATCAATGCAGCCAAACCATGAATTTCTGAAGGGTTAACAGTCAGTCATTGGCAGATTTCGAACTAAAAACACAGAGATAAGGTTTGCCTCCAAATCAGACGGACACATATGCAAATCAGATCTATGTGTGTAGTCTGCTGTTGCTGTCAGAATTTGTTCAGAGTATCCTAGAGTTGTTTAAAACAGTGGTTATATATATATATATATATATATATATATATATATATATATATATATATATATATATATATATATATATATATATATATATATATATATATATTTTTTTTTTACATTAGTGCTGTTGGGAGAAATTGGAGACTATTGAATCTATTTGCTGTTAAGTAAATATCCAATTTATACAAGCTTTTAGAGTGCATTGGTGAAGTGGTTAGAACACTAGAGGTTTTACACATTTGCCACAAACACCGATGTATAATTTACTGAGATTTAGGTCACAGACCAACAAAATGTAGTGAAAATTTCTGGAGAGAAAGGAAATGAAGAGCGGGGTTTTTCTCCACTAAAGGACGTGGGACAAAGTGTTAACATTTTGGCTCACATTCAAAGCGCTATACGGTAAGCCGCAAGCTAGCGCTACACGTACTTCTGAACACAGCCTTTCCTCAGTGAGACATGGTGGTGGCAGCATCCTGCTGTGGGGATACCTTTCTGCAGCAGGTACAGACAAGCTGGTCAGAGTTAATAAGAAGATGGATGGAACTAAATACAGGATAATCCTGGAAGAACGCCTGATAGAGGCAAAAGACTTGAGACTTGGGGAGATGTGTTCTGCTCCCAGAAAACAATCGTTATCATGTAGTGTAGCTCTGGCTGAGAAAAATGAGGGTTTCACAATTCCAGTCCCGAAGGTTGTGTGTTTTAGACAGAACTAATTGAAATGGCTTAATTAGATCTTTTAAGTGAACTAGTTCTACAGTTCAGCCAGGTTTTAATAGCTTCATTCATATTCATTATACAAACCTTAAACTTTGAGCTACAATAGATGCTAGTTGTTGTGGCCTATGCATAATTTCAGTTAGGAATGGGTTAAACTGCTGCAAGAGATGTGTTTCTCTTTGATAAAACCTTGATTATCTCTAAGCCATCATACAACGTATACATATGAATTTATAATTTTATCCCTTCCTGGAGCCAACAGTTGTGCTGGTATGCTTTCATGGCAAAATAAGAAAATGAGGAAAACCCCCCAAAGGTAAACAGCTTTACCGTGCGTGACCACCACCTTCTGGATTGGAGCGTGGATCACAACAGTGTTAAATTCCTGAGTCAAAGCCAAGACATAAATTTAAAAGAGAATCTATGGCAAGACTTCAACATTGAGGTTCATAAACGCTTTCTGTCCAGTCTGACTGAGCTTGAGCATTTTTGCAAAGAAGAATAGGGCAAAAAAAACCTGTATTCAGAAAGCTGGTATAGACATTTCCCGAAAGACTTCCAGCTTTAATTACAGTGAAAAGGAATTGTACAGATTATTGAGTCGAGGATCAAATTTAATTTGGCCTTTTACGCATCTTCACAATGTGTGTGTGTGTGTGTGTGTGTGTGTGTGTGTGTGTGTGTGTGTGTGTGTGTGTGTGTGTGTGTGTGTGTGTGTGTGTGTGTGTGCGTGTGTGTGCAGGTGTTTGCATGTGGAGGGTACACTATGTCAAATTCAGAACGTTTCACTGTAAGCTTTCGGATGCTTCTGTATTTTGTTTAGTTGACACAAATGCTTAGTTTAGGGGTTGGTCAGACAAATGCAAATGTTGAAGAAAGGCATATCCATAAATACTTTCTTCATAAGACCTCTGTTTTTACAGCTGCCTGGTACACCGTCCTTAACTCGGAGCAGAAGCTGTTGTTCTGTGCTTGATGAAACACATTTGGTTTGATGCTAGTTGGAGAAAAAGGTTGCCATCATCAGAACACTTCTAAGAAAATCAGAGAGAAAAGTCTTCGATGAAAAACACGGTACATCTGTTCAGCCATAGCTGTGGCCTACCATTTGTTTTTCTGTCCCAGATTTCCAAAACAAACGTGCCACCATACAACTGTTTGTGAAAAACATACATTACAAATAGCACGTATATATTTTACAACAGCAGCATTCTAGGCAGAGTCGTTTCTCCCCGTAACTATTTTCATAAACACACTTCAGAAAAATATGTTGAGATGTCGTTGTTTTTTGAACGGCTTGTTCAAAAAGGCACAGAGTGCACGTGGAAAACGGGATATGAGGCAGCAAGAACCGTAATGCTTTATCTGCAGCACATCAGGTATGCCGCATGAAGGCCCGTATTTATCTTTAATGATGTTTTTTTTGTTTATATACAGAAAGAGTGGGTGCTGTGTATTGGAAATGTTGATAGAAATAATAGAATAGAATAGAATAGAATAGAATAGAATAGAATAGAATAGAATAGAATTATTCTTTATTGTCTGGAATATCAGTAGTAAAGTGAAACACAAATGCAATCATGCAGATACAAACAAAGGGTAATATAAAAAACAAAAAAAATAATTGTCTGTATAGTAATTGCAAATTCACAATATAGGAAAAATACTGTACAGTAATTCGTTAATTAAAAAAGGTGGATAAAGATAGGTAGTAAGATACAGCATGGGGCAATGGCAATTAAATTCAAAAGAGTAACATTATTAACTAAAACTCCTATTTTTTGTAGACTTGGTTGAAATATTCCCCCTTTAGTTCATTTGAACCTTTTTAACTTATTTAGCAGAGAGATGTCCAAATAAACTCCATGAAAATCCCAGAGCCTAAGATAAACGCGACTTCCTCTGCTGCCACCCTGGAAGATGTAACATCTGACTGTAGCTTGTGATTAAAAAAACAAAACGAAAAGAAAACAATCTGCTCGTCTAAGCTGTGGTGTTTGTGTACAATAGTGCAAAAAGATTATCTGAAGTTTCCACTTTAATGAACAGAGAAAGGTTCTTCAAAGACGAGAGTCCTTCCGGTGTGAGAATCGTCCTGTTAGCACAGTGATTCCGGGTTAAAACTCTACTTCTAACAAAGCGGTGTTAGGTGGTGTGTGTTTCAAGTTGCATTAGCAATCAATAGATCCAGAGACCATCAAACTTAATTTACTCAAGTTGTTTTCCTTCTTTTTTTTAAACTTGCTATTTTAAATTCTTCTTTTTATAGTTGAAATTGTCTCTGAAACAGTTGGTCATTCTGTAGCGATCCACTGTAGCATCTAAAAGTTGTGAAAGTGCAATACCACGTATTTATGTAAATTCCAGCAGGTACACCTTCCATTTCCACCAGGTATGGAAGACGAAACCCACTTTGTGAAACAATTGTACTCTTGTTTTGCTGTTTTCACATAAAGCTCCCTGAACTCTTTAAAAATTACTTTCTGAGCCAGATTATTTAATTTTATAGAATCTTAGAAAATGTGTGGTGATAGAAGTTCAGCTCTAGATGAGTCGGGTTTGTGTCACTTATTTCGGAACATCCTATGTTTTTTTCCAATGAAGCTGGAGAAGCCCTCATCCTCCACCCTTACTCATCTGCTCCCCAGTCAATCCCCATCCTCTTAATGGCTAGTTCATGGGTCACCTAGGTGACAAGGCCTGAGCTGGGAGATAAAAAGTGGTCAGAATGGCGTTACTACACCCGACCCTCTTAGGGGTGATGGTGCTGTGGCGGCTGCACGGTGAGAGGCGACCAAATCGGGGAGGGATTGAGGTGGGGGGGCGTAATCTGCTGGGGTTTGAACTAATAATACATTAGCGATAATCATCGCTACATGCAGAGGCAGAAGAAGGACGTCCACGTGAGCGCACACACACACGAAGACGGAGACAAACAGACGCAGACAACAAACAGGAGTCCTGAAAGAGGCTGATTCTTATTCTGTCCCCGTCTCTCACTGTATATCACAGCTCTCTGTGTTTCCACACAGCCGCGGTCCCTCCCCTCAATCCTGGGAGGATATCAGGCTGGTGCAGAAGGGCTCAGCCCAGCTGATAGCAGGTCCTCTGGGGGTGAGGGGGGAGGTAGAGTACTGAGGGTGAGACATGGGTTTGTGGAGGTACTGATGGTGTGTGTGTGTGTGCGTGAGTGTGTAGAGGGGCTTGGGAGCAGCAGGTCAGGGACTATAGGAGCTTACCCTGCTCCCCTAGATATAGAGGTCAGGGGTTACGCCGGGCAGAACGGCTAGAGGAACATGAGTGGAGTGTGTATTTGTGTACGTCTGCTGTGGGTTTGCCTGAGTCTTTTTCTAAATGTGTCCCGCACAGTAAGGTAATCCAAAGTTTCTGAAAATCTCATGAAAAACCTTCTCAATGACCCCCTGCAGGTCGGATGCGGCGGCAGATTTTTCCACGGCGGTCGGCAACCGGAGACGAGCGCGTGTGCAGCTGTAACAGCTCATAAAGAGAAATTGTCCTCCTTTTCTTCTTTTTTCTCCAGAGTGATTGTAGAAATATAATCAATTTAGAGGACACTTCATTTTGTGGCAAAATGGCAATTTGACCCCCGCGGAGCTGAGGCCTGATGTGACAGCGAGCGGTGTATTGTCACAGGTGCAGAAATGCTGCCGAACTGCACGCTAGCATAAAGAAAGAGAGAAAGCAATTTCCTCTGTTTGGTTGTCTTGCCGGTTCTTCGCCCTGGGATTTGACGACACTGAGCTAAAGTTTGATAAAAATTAACAAAGATATTTTCTTTTACTGAAAACAGTGTCTAAGACAAAGATTACTTTGTAATATCCCTGACTGACAGCTTCCACCTCACATTTCTCATGAAATTCTGATTAGAATGATATCATGGACAATTTGTCGACATATCTACTGTGAAAGTGTTTTTCCACAGGTAAACAAACCTATAGAGTCTGCATTATTGTCTATTCTTAGCATGGCATCAAACAGGAAATAGAGAAGCTATCGAGACTCAATCCTCTGTGATTCATATCAAAGAACATTAATCCCTTGGATGCAGAGCCTGTCCCCGTCCTGCATGGCGTGATGGCTGGACGGTTCATTGCTGTTTCTAATTGCATATAATTGTTTTAACAGATGATTGAGGCAGCCTCAGTACCACAAGGAAGAAGCAGACTTGTGGTGGTCCACCATTCTCTTCCTGATATCTTGGTTAATCTCACTTGACTTTATTTGTGTAAGCAGAGTGCTTGGGGCGTCCTTTAAAATACAGTCAGAAGCCATTTAACTCAAATGTTTGGAAATCAAAATCAAATGACGTATCAAAAGACAAAACATCATCGGGTGGGGTTTAGTGGATGTGAACTTCTGACTTCAAAGAAAGTGTTAGCACTCATGCACGGCGGTGGAAGCATCATGTTGTATGTTTTTTTTTTTTTTTTTTTACTGCCAGTGGTAATGGTGGTTCTGGACAACGCTTTAAAGGAGCGATAAGCAAAATTTAATAATTTTAGATAGAAAGAACTAAAGGTTTTTTTATATAATATAATTTTATATTATAATACGATATTCTTCTGAATGGGCCGTGCCATCAGCGGCAGGTTAATTTTGAACGCTATTGTTGGAAGCCGCTCTCCTCGTTCCTCCTTTATTCTCTCACTCTGCCCATCTGCTTTTGGATTTCGCACGGATTTCCCTTGAAGCATTCATTGTGTTGGTCCGCTGCCTTTGTGTTGAGCCCCTCACTGACACCACGTGCTTACGGTGTCTACACTGTTGCTGTGGTTAGCTCAGGCATAAGCTGTAGCCAGCTGGTAGCTTAGCCGCTAAAGCTAGCTCATTGTAGCCACTCGGCTAGTAGTAGGTCTAGCTTTAAATCACCATCAAATCACTGCAGAGCCATTTCAATGCTGTTAGGCGGTGTTTCCCGCAGGTACCGCGAGCGAGCTTAGGCGAGGCGAGGCGGTGAGTTGGCGGCCGGAACAAGTTTTGTGCGGAGCGGAGCGGGGGGGGTCTGCATCGACGCCGTCGGTGAAGTCGCTTCTCGTTTCAAAGTATCCATGTGTTTTTGCCTGTTTTCCCCCTGCCATTCACTATATGCGCGCGAGAAAGCAACAACAAAAAACCGCGTGTCAACGTCAAATAAACGCAAGCATATCGAGTTAGCAAGCATTTCAGTTTAAAGTTCTTCCAGCATGGAATATGACAGAAACAAGTTAGTTGGAACCACTGCCAAGTTAAACTTTGGTATTGAACATAAAATGGTAATGCTGCTCCCTGCTGTTACCTCAGAAATTGCCTGTTTTTGGTAGATTTTTTCCCCATAAAGAGAATTCCCTGTCAGTGGCAATAAGCTTTAATTTATTATTATTGCTATTTTTTGTTTTACATGTTTAAGTTGAGCTTTACACTAAATTTTCTTGTCTTAATGGTGATTATCCAAGGCTTAGTTTAAGTTAGAAAATTACTTAAAGCTCAAAGGCTCCTACATCCAAGTTTCATCATTTTGCTGTTTGCTATTGCTTTTTATCTTCATCTTTTATGTGGTGTTTGTGCATTCAGTAGTTAGTGTGTTCAAATAGTATTAGTATGAAATAGAATAATAGCTGTAACAGGGAATTATCGTTTTAATACATTTTAAATGGTTTAATGGGGTTTGTCTGTGGTTTTAACAGTGATTGAATTGTCTCGTATGCTGCGTCTAGTCCAAACGCCTTTTAAGCGTCAAAAAGGCTTACAACTTGGTCACTTGAGCACATAAAAGTCCAAAGCGCTGTCTAGAGCTTTAACACTCTGGCAACGAGTCTGACAAAATGGCTCCCGTTGGGAGGAGCTACCCTGTTCTTTTCCTCTGCTGGACTCTTTGGAAAATTGCGGATGAAATCGAGAGAGCGGCTTGGCTTTATTTACTCAATAATATAATATAATCTGCGCCGTGTCTGGGTACACAAATATTTCTGAGGCATTTTGAGTTTGGTGAGTTTCACCACCTACTGCAGTAGGTATGCGCTGACGACGGTCACTTTCAATGCTATTTACGTCTCGCCCAGCCCAGCTTAAATACCTGCTGAATGGCATCAGAGCCCACATCTCCCACCAGGACATTGCAGCTGAAGAGCCTCTGTCCATCTGTCTTAGGTTAGTGGGGATCTCGATGTTAACACTTATCAGTGATCCGAAGTAAAATAGTTTTTCCTGTTGGAAAATTCCCCACCTCGTCACATATCAGAGTCTCTCTGATTGGTTGAAACGCCACGTCCAGCTGCAAAAGTTCAGATTTTCCAACTCTTGGGTCGGCCGCGCTACAGGCGCGTGATGTGCGTCAAGCCAAATTTGCAGCACGAGTCCCACAGAAAGCTTCAAAACGCAAGACCTCTTGAAGCCCCCCGAGGCTTGTATACCATAGACTTTGCTTGTAAATCCGATGTCCTTGATGTTCAAAAGGCAATTTGGTCTGAACGCAGCATAAGAGTACGAATCACCCACTTTTCAGGTTAACAATAAGAATACATGAGACCTAATTTTTCTTTGCTTGTGGTTAATGATTAATGATTCCAAGTGCAATCATACTTTAGGTTATTCACTGGTGGCAATCTATTTTAAAGCTGGATGGTGAAAAGAGTGGGAGAGGAGGAGGTAAAGGACACAGTCATTGCAAAGGAGGTACGAATCAGACGCCGGTCACAGCAGCAGTCACACTGCACGATTGGTCCAGAAACTATCAGACACTGCTTGATTCTTTGGTCGTCGTTGGTCTGGCATAAACTGGTGTAGTGGTTGGTGCGTCAGTCACACTGAATGACCACAGAGCTCATGACCAGAGATTTTCCTTCACAACGGCTCAGTTTGCTTACCAACGCCGACATTAGAGTGGAGACATGGGATTGTTCTTCCTGTGAAAGTGATGTTGTCCTACTTCATCACACTGCCTCCACTAAAAGACAAGCACAACCCCATTCTCAATTCTGCTGCTCAACCCAAAAATACATTTACTTTGCAAATGTGGCACCATTTAACAAGAAACATAGATGAGTACAGAATGAGTACACCAACGCAAGCTAATGGTGGAGTGGGATGACAATAACAGAGGCTGGTCAGAGCAGACCAGAGGACGGATTGAACATAAAAAACAGAGAAATCCTTGGAGTAGACCCGTCAGAGGATGCAAAGCACCTTTGCCTCGGGTGGAAGTTCACCTTCCAGCAGGACAACGATCCCAAACATACAGCCAAGGCTACAATGGAATGGCTTAGATCAAAGCAGATTAATTTGTTACACTAGCCCAATAAAAGTCTAAATCCAACAAAAAACATTTGGCAAGGCTTGAAAACTGACTCAGCTTGACTGAGATTGAGCTATTTTGCAAGGATGTGGCTGATTACAAATGCATGCCACACGTTTTAGGTTGTTACAAAGTAAAACCGAGGGCCTCGTTTTTTTGCTTCCGCTTCACAATTTTGTCCTTCTGTGTCTTGTGCTAACACATGAACAACGAAATAGATTATATAGTTAAAGTGACAAAACATAAAAACATTCAAGGAGAGTAAAATACTTTTGCAAGGCAATATATACATATACCCTGCCTTATTCCAGTCCCGGCTGTTTAAAATGGCTCTAAACGTGGACATCACCCCCGTCATAATGAAGCAGATGGATTATAATATAAGCATATTTTTTTTTGCTGATTTTACAGCCGTCCAAACGGTAGAATTACACAGATAATAGATTAGGTGTATTTTGGAGACTTTGTTTCCCCTATGAAAGGTGACTTGGACAGCAGATAGCAGGTAGAGGGTGGAACAGGAAGCGAATTGTGAAGTTTCTTTACTCGTTTAAGTTAGAACTTATGCTAAAAAAAACATTCACAATCTGTTTTTTTTCTGAGAACTGTTTCAGCTATTTGTAAGTCATACAAAGTAGAGTCAGAAAGAAGTAAAATAGTTCCATTTAGTCTTTATAAAAGGATGTTTTGATAAAATAAAAAAAAACTAGAATAACAACAGTGGGATCCTTTAATAAATTCCACACGCCAAGCTCCTGATTTTTCTCCTTTCCAGCTTCTCCACATTGTCGTCGGACTTCTACCTTCCATCCTCATTCTCTCATGCCTCACAGCCCCCCTCTAATATGTCTTTACTACGCTCCTTCTTGCCTCTGTAGTTTTTCTAACCTGTCCCCCTTCTCTCTCTCTCTCTCCCTCTCCTTCTCGCTCGCCATTTCAGTTCCTGCTTCCTTATCTCTGTGTTGCCGTCCTCAGTAATTATTATTATGTGCTGCCGAGATAATTCGAAAGCTGTGAGAAGAGAGAGGAGGGGAAAAAATGGGATGAAAGAAACAGTGGCTGTGGCTTCCTGGGCTGTGCTTCTCTTATCTGACCTTGGGCAGAGCCACTTATTGTTAGGCAAATCTCATGTGCAGAAAAATGGAGTGAACGGCTGTGAGAGGGAGCGAGGAGGTGGTGGTGGTGGTGCTTCGGAGAGAGGGAGGGGTGGGGGGGTATTGGGAGGGGATAGAGAGGGGTAGGGAGGGAGAGAGTGAGGGGGAGATGGATGGAGGTGGAAGGGGAGAGCCGTCAGAAAGCAGCGGGTAGAAGGAGTGTTTTATGGAGCGATAGGGAAAGAGCTGAGCGGCAAAAGAGATGGAAAGAGGAGGGGAAAAAATGCACAGAGAGGTAAAAACCGGCCGTGCTGGAGACAGGAGTGTAAAAGAAAAGAGAGGACGTGTGTTTGAGACCGACCATGATAAAGATGGGCATAAAAGAAAAGTGGGAAATGAAGGAAGCTAAAGGATAAAAAAAAAGAGAGAGAGAAGGAGGTGAAACTTTTATGGAACGGGAGAGAGGGAGAGAGTTGGTTTATTATGCAGGATCCAGTTTTCATTGCTCGGTGAAGTACTGCACACACTTCTGGCTTGTTCAAATAAATCCGCTTCCCCTCCAGAAGAGGGTTCATAAAATCAATTTACTTTGTGTTTGGAAGAGAGCATGCTCAAACCTGTCTCCACTAAATTGCACTCCTTGTGGACATGAGCCACGATTGGTGTCTCTTGATTCCCACGTTGACTGGGTTCCGCTCGCTGGAGCCACACATTATCTCTGGGTGACCTCAAAGCAAGCCGCATTTGGGCTGACGTGTCGCTAATGTTTTCTGTACATAAATCGCCCGCACTAAACTCTTAAATTTCTTTATCTTTGTCGGTAATCTGCTCGGCGCGAGCTCCTGCATGCGATTCTGGGGTTAACTTCGGCGGCTCGAAGCTGAGCAGCGAGCACGTGCGCTCGGGAAGGCCTGACCATAAATTCCCATCAGCGGCGGCGTAAGCCCGCGAGGGGCTGACGTGTGGCCCCTTTCCGCCTTCCCAGACGCTGCTCGGCTTCCTTTAATTACGACCCATTCTGCAGGAACAACACGCTGTCCTTCCGCCAGATTTAAAATGACCTGCTCCCAGTAATTCATGGGCCCGTGTGTCCTTCACAAGGTGCAGCTCCGCGCCTTATAGGTGGGTGTGAATGTGCCGCCCTCTGTTCAGACGCACAATATTAGGAAGGAGTCACTTATGGAAATGCAAGGTGCGTATTAGCAGCTTGGATGTTTAGGGAGAAATTCAGCATTGCTTTTCTCAACAGTAAAACAAAGGATGTCTTCTGGACGTGGATGAAGCACTTACGTTGTTTACCAAAGTAAAGCGATATAGTGCATGTTTTTTTTTTTAAGTAGGATTGTGTTAAAAAGGTTAATATCTTGTATGCAGGGGTAGTGCATGGGACCCATGACAAGGTGGCCCTCCCGGGTTCAGGTCCATGTGTTCCACCTCTCTCTCAACCCACTTCCTCTTAGCCTACTTTCAAATAAACACCACTAGTTAACATCTTACATGCAGTAGATACTGGTTACAGTAACCCGGATAGTTTGTAAAACTGAGATTTTTTTTCACGGTGGCACCTATTGTCTGCATGCAAGCAGTGGTTTTGTGAAACGAAAATTATTGAATTATTAATTGGTGAAAGACAAAACGAGGCAAAAATACTCAACCTGGGAAGCCAGCTCCCCCTGAAGGTGAGTTCACACTGAACGCGAACGGGACAAATTTCTTTGCGATCATCGCCTGCCGTTGGTCTCTTGACATTTCGCCTCTCTCCCTTAAACGCATTAACACCACAGCCATTTTCCCCCCAGCTCACTTCATCACGTCATCAAATAGGAGGAGCGTCTCTACGCTTGTCAGTTCCTCCTGTTTGTTCAACTCACCATGGCGGACATAGATTTTACCGAGTGAGTCACAGTGTTGGATGTAATGTGGAGAGCCGAAAGACGGCGTTTTTCAGCACTTCCGTCTGTCCTGGACCCAGTATGAGGACCTGCTGCCCGGTGTAGATCGTGACCCTCTGGGACACGATCTACAGGCCTCTTCGGTCAGTAAATACATCGTTGCTCAGAAGAAATATTGTTTAATTGTCGAAATACGTAACTTATAAAAAAATATTTAGATCTCAAATAAATGGTCAAGTAGGACCCTTAATGGAACTTGAACTGACAGACAAATTCAGATTGTTGAACTCGAGCGAAATTTTGCTTCGCTCTATTTACACGACACATTAAGATGATCAAACGGAATAATTAGGCTTTAATTGCTGATGCTTTAACACATAGATTTGGCTAATGTGACTGTTTGTAAAATTAAAACCAGTAACAAAGTAGAAAGTACATTGTGAGAACTTCATTAGACTTATTTACAGTCATGGGGGAAAAAAATACAACACTCCATTAAATATATAGTTCTTTAATAAGGAATATTTATCTGTTGTTGTTGTGTTTATTCTTTTTATGTCTGGAAAAGAAAGCGATTTAATTGCACTTAGACATCAACCAACAATCTTGTTTTACTGATTGAACAAAATATATCAGCAACATCACCCTACCCCCTATGGGATAGTATCATCTGCTTTGGTTGAGAAAACCTTAGTGAGACGCTTTGAGGCCGTCTACCAGTCTCTGACATCAGTCTGAGACTGCCCAAAACTTTCTATTGAGTCAGCCAGCCCTTACTCAACATACTGGTAGGCTTTAGGTCACATTGCTGGGTCCAGTTGTGCTTCAGTGTGAATCTTCTTTTACAGATGGTCTCACATTTTCCTCATGCTCCCTTTGAAACACGGTGATTGATTCAATAATGGTGGGCTGGCCACCATCTGTGAAGCACCTCCATGCTTCACAGATGGTAATAAATAACTGTGTGTATTCAGTTTATCTACATAGTCGGACCTCGGACGTGACAATGGCATCACATCCAAACTGAATGTGTTCTATTTGAAAATGAGAAATCCTGTGGGATTTTCTATTTCTTCTTGTGCCGACCAAGTTTCATATGTTCCGACACCCAGGAACACGTTTACAAGTAGAGGTTGCACTGTGATCTATGTTTGTCTAATTAAATGAAATAGAAATTGTTCAAAGTGTTAATACAGTTTACACTCCCAGCTCTTCTGGATGCTGAATACGGAGAACTCTGACTTTCATAGAATTACACCTTAAAGGGGCGTTGTTGTTTTGCCAACTAGGAACGTGGAACACCTGAACTCCAAGTACAAAGCCAGCACAACATAACCATTGGATGCAAACAATGGTTGACAGGTGATCACAATAGCGTTCTCATAAACTGGTAGACAGTTTTTTTTTAAGAGGGTAGAAGTCCATTGAGCTTTTGGACCATTCCAGGCTACCTGGGGTATGTCCCACTCACTATTAGGGGTAAGTTTTCCTACTTTTTCCCCACATAGAAAACCCTTTTTATATATATAAGCTTTCTTTAGTGAGTAAAACAAGGTAACTTATTGGTGTAAAGCTGTCATTAGATCAGTATCTATTACTGTTTTAAAACATTCATCTGTCTGTCTACCCATTTTCTAAAAGATTATACACTGATGAGTCAACATTTCGTTTGAAAGAACTGAATATTAAACAAGGGCTACTAATTTCTTTACATGACTAGAGGACTTAATGAACCCATGCCATGACTCTGTCTATGAAGGCAGGTAAAGTTCACCTTTTTGGATTTATTCAGACACTATTTCCACATCAATTGGGCATCTTACTGAAACATCTTGCCTTGGTGAAGAATTTCTTAATTTAATACTTCAAACTCTGCTGCTTATTTTTCCCATTTACCTTTTATAAACGGAATCTTTGAAAGGCATTAGCCATTACTTATGTGAAAGCTAGATTTGTGCACCGTCGTCTCAAATAGAATGCTGCAAAATTGTTACAGCAATAAACGTCAATGTATTTTATTGGAATTTTATGTGCTGGACCAACACAACTTAGCACATAAATGTGAATCTATGGATTCATAGATTCTTTATATATAAACATCTGAAAACATTTGTGCATGGTCTACTTTATTCTGATGCCCCCCAAAAAATTACCATCCAACCAATGAACCTCTGTTCTGTTCAATCCATCATTCAAAACTGGCAAGAGTATGACACTGCAAACCTAACAAGGCCATGTAGGGGACATAGCAAACATATCAAAGCAAGATCTCTAGTTCAAGGAGACCAAAGAGGAACTTTCAACCTCACATGGAAAACGAAGTGTTTGACTGAAAAGAAATACTGCACCCTGAGCAGAAAGTCCTCTTGGTCAAACATGGTGCGGGCAGCATCATGCTGCAGGGGAGTCTTTCTTCAGCAGGAGAGGGAAATCTGGTCAGAGTTGAAGGGAAGATAGATGGAGCTAAATGCAGAGTAGCCCTGGACAAAAAAAAACTGTTAGAGGCTGTAAACGACTTTAGACTGGGGCCGAAGTTCACCTCCCAGCAGGAGGAATGATGTGGATTAAGACACCAGACACAAAACTCAATCCATGGCAATACTTGAAAACTGATATTCACAATTATTATTCATTCATTCCAACTCATGGATGAATGATTACTGTCTGCATGTTTAGCCAGATGTTGTTTTCACCTCAGAATATATTTAATGGACACTTTCTGTTCAGAAATTCCGATTTATTCATCCTCACACTATGAAGCACAATTGATCACTTTGCAATGTGAGCCCCATCAGGGACTGTTCAAGCCAGCCAGAAAGACTCTAGACATTGTCTTAACCTCCCCCCCCCCCCACACACACACACACACACATGCACACAAAATTAGTGTGGCTCCAAAACAGAGGTAAACGTAACAGACATCAGTTTAGGTCGTAACACAGGAATCTCAAGCACAGACTGATCTCACTAGCCAGACACGAGGGCAACAAATAGCGGCTGATCAGACCACTGTTGACACAAAACGGCAAATGCCAATTTACAGACTAACGACCAAAGACTTGACTGACAAACAAACAGGGGTCAGAATACTAATGATTATTAACTTAAAAAAAAAGAAGCACTGTTGGGTCAGGACTATGTGTCTGGAGTAGAAGACACACAGAAAAAATAAAATTAGGAAAATAAGTCCGACCCTCATAAATAGTTATGCTACTCACTTTTCTGCTGCTTTTCTTTGACTGATGTGGCGCTCCAACAACAACTTCACGGTAACTGGTGACTCAAAAAAGACGCATTAATCTCTTGCATGTTACCCACTAAATAAAAAGCGGCAGACTGAAAGTCTTGTTTAGTACTAAATGTGTGCACAATAGTCAACCAAAAAGTATAGCTAATAAAAAAATTCTAAAACAAAAACGTTTAGAATAAATGCACATCTAAAGTGTCCAGTCATTTCTACCAATAAATAAACTTATGTTATGAAAGAAAAATGAACCGTGAGTAAAAATATAAGCATTATTGCCATTCAGTGTGGCAGCAGGGTCAGCTGTCACATCACACAGGTTTGATTTGTAGCACGTAAAATCAGATCCACCTTGTTAGAATGAATCTACTCATAGATCCTAGGAACCTTTGCGCAGGAATAAGACCAATGTACCCTTTCTGTGACCTACACAAACTATTAGAGCAAAGCTGGACTTTGCAATTTTAGAATGTGTTCAGGTAATCATGATGCGGCTACATTTTTAACCAAACAACCAACAAGTTTTTGCTGACTCCAGCTCCCCACCGTTCTCTTTAAATCAGCAGCACCTTTGCAGAATCAGCCTAGCACATGCCTACATGATCACATCACGTATAGAGCCCTGCACTGCCACGAGCCTTGTGCAGATTCATGGCGTGGTAGCACAACGCCGCCGCCTCAGGTAGAACCACTGTGCTCCTGCTTCCCCGTCTTGTGACTCACCCATGCATGACATAACCTGCCAGCACTGTCTCCGTTCTCTGCCCCGCTCTGTCCAGAACCCTGATATCACAATAAAAATAATTTAAAAAAAATACAAGACATCGCTACAGACTCTTGCACTCTATCACACATGATAGAAAGTCCACCAAGTTCTTAATACCCTTCAGGAGACATTGCCAGGACTCTGCCAATACCGTCCATGCTCTGGCATTGCCTTTGTTAATTATGACCAGACGTTTTAATTTAGTTTTAGTCGTTGTCTTTTGACTGAAATGTTATTTAGTTTTAGTTGGATTTGTGTAATCTGTCATCAATTTGGTTTCTGTCGACTGAATTTCCTGTGACGTTAATTGGCAAAAATCTAAAATCCTTGCAGAATGTCAGTTTAGGCCTTTTTTAAAACAACACAAAAAATCAAACAAACAAGAAAATCATTTCATTAGATGGAAATATTTATCCTAGAGTGGAATGGATTTAGTTATAAATAACTAGTTCCATCTTTTCACTTGATTAAAATTAGGTATGAGTGGATTTCTTCTTTCTACAATATTATTGCTTTTATTCATATTGGAATATATGTAAATGACTGTCAATATAGCCATGGTCACCCTAATTTTATTTAGGTTTAGTTTACGTATTACTATAGTTTATTTTATTTTGTTATGTCAAAATAATTCTATTATAGTTTCTGTCAACAACCTTGACACTGGTCATAGCATCACCATAATCCTGCGTGAAGTCCCCCTTAGGAGATTTTAGAAAAGTAAGCTTGGAAAAGAAATGATAAAGAGCAGGACAGAAAATATAAAGGAAAAAAACTGAAACTCTCAAACTCTTGAGTTTGTGTTACATCAGATAACACAGGCCTATTGTCTCTAATCTACCCACTGTTTTGTTTCTTCATATCACGGGTGTTTGCTTCATATCACGGGTGTTTGCTATTGACTAAGAATTATATCACAATATATGATAGTTTGACAATGTTTCTGTATGGCTCTCAAATCACAAAAATGGCTTATAATAAAAGCTATTTTTAGATATTGCCACAAATGTTCCCCTGATGATTACTGATTAATCACTTTGCTGATTAAATGTTGGGTAATTTACTTTTAACTGTCCTTTTCTTGAAGCGAAATGTTGCATTTGTTACTGCAAATTATTATATTTTCACTAATAAAACAGCGAAACCTTTTACTGTTTTGAATCAGACATTATGCTTTCATTATAATTAAGTAAACATCAATTCTAAAATCAATTTCTCACGTTGATTCAAATCAGACCTCATACGTGTGCTTCAGTATCATCTGATACATCTCATTTTCAGATTACTAATGTACAATTCTATGTAAAATATAACCTAACAGACTATTTGACTAACTGGGAAAATGTTGCTGCTTTTCAGGTAAATCATACACGATTCCGCAAGAAACTTCAAAAAGAAGCCCCAGCTATGGTGCCAGAGGAAGGGGGGACAAATTATATACTGGCTATATTTACATTCTTGAAATAAGCTGTTTTTGAGAGGATGCTGCAGCCAGTAGTTTAATCACCAATCAAGAGATTGGAGCAAAAACAGCCGCTGCAGACAATTGACATTAAAATACTCGTTCACAGCATTTATTAAGCTGAAGGGCCCTGATGAAATAACTGGGACAACTGTTGTCTTTTAGTTGCTGTCATGTTAGGAATTAATTTGGGCAAAGGGTATTAATCTCACCTGTGTGTTTTGTTTGGATGGTTGGATGTCTGCAAACAGGAGGACTAGTTGGTCGGTCCAGTCAGTGCAGACAAGGTGAAACTGGTTCAATGTGATGTCGTCTGTCGGGGTAACTCCTAGGCCACATAGCTGGCAGATTGGGCTGGTTTGACAAATATCCTCCTTCTTCAAGCAAGAGGATTTCTGCACAAGAGACAAGCAACATGTTGCCACGAGTTCTAAAGACTACAACATCAGCTTATCAGTTTTTTTTTTATCTTGTTATTGACTTCATCTTGCTTTCTTATGCATTTTCTTTCCATAAGTGTTATTACAAAGCAGGTGGCATACTAAAAATGCCAGCTGCCTCATTGTTAATTTGGGAATGTCTATATTTGTTACAACAATATATATCAAACACACCTCATGGAGTGTAAGTAAGTCATTGTGTGCCAAAGAGTTACCATATTTTTTCGGACTATAAATTGCTCCGGAATATAAGTCGCTTCAGTCAAAAAATGCATCAGAAAGAGGAAAAAAACATATAAGTCGCCCCGGACTATAAAATGCATTTATTTAGAAGTGAATTTCACACAATCCAAGACTAAAAACTGACATCTAATCTGGTGAGGCAATGTATTCAATTACATAGCTGCATCCAAAATCGGCTGAATAATATTAAAGATACCAGGGAGGTTGAATGGGGTACTAGCCAGAAACTACAACCCGGAAAGTTCTTGTGAGTGCATTTCATCGTAACGGTCTTGTTACGCTTAAAGTTGACAAAATTACGCTGAAATTAGACCAAAAGCATAGCGGTGCTATGTGCTAAGATAACAGTATGACAAGGATGTTTGAAAGTAACATAAAGCTCACGTGGATCAGCGAAGTTGTAAAACGCCCGGACAACATACCAGTAAGCTAGCGCTAGCTGTTATTAGCTTCACAGACAGCCTAATAACAGGGTTCTGTCTCGGTCTGGGCTCTCCTTTCGAGCTTCACCATGCAACGCTCCACGAATGCAGACTGAAACAGCCAAACAACATACAAACGTGTTCTGCCTTTGTTGTCTATAAGTTAAAGTTTCAATACATTTTTAAGTGGTGCAGGAGCAGCATATAGTTTTTGACAAGCCTAGAGCGCCCTCTTGAGGCTATAGACAGTAATGTTTACTACTTGGTTCATGTTGGTCAGAATTATATATAAGTCGCATCTGACTATAAGTCGATGGATCGGCCAACCTATGAAAAACAGTGCGACTTATAGTGCAAAAAATACGGTACGTTTACATTCCATATTTTACACTGAATCCACTTTTTAAACACTGTCAACTGTCAATATCGCCTGGTTGTGTCAGCAAATCCTGCTGTAAACCTTGTGTCAACTGCTGCTGATGATCAGAGATCACCTGACTGGGATTGTGAAGCATTCAGAAGAACCGCCTGTCATTTAAAAATGGCTGAATCACATACTATAACTTTACACATTCATACATAACTAGCTCACTCTGGTTGCATACAAAGGTTTTCTGATTCAATTATCACGCCCTGTTGGCTCATATGTTATTTCCATGTTTTACACTTTTTTTTTTGCTCTACTTGGTAGTAAACGAAGCACTTTTGTGTATATTTCCAATAACAAGACCACGTGACTGGACATATGATATATGTATGTGTGCTGTGAGTGAACAGGAGAAGCAATGGAGCCAAGTAAGTCAGCAATGCCCAACGGAGGTGCGAAAATAAAGAGGTTAAGCAACCCTAACCCTGTAGACTGGGTTGGTTTTCGACCGCGTCAAGCTGCCACTTTATTGCAAGGCATTGCAGGACTGTCTTCTGGCTCTTACAATAGATGCATCAAATGTCACCATCTTGCTTTCTGATAGTTCTGCGATGCTGTCGGCAGATGGTACAACAATGTTTATGTCTGCTGATGGTGTCCATGGTGAAAAGTTCTTCGCAGGCACAAAAAGGACTAAGTGAACACTATCAGGACGAATGGTCGGTATAAATTGTTTTATTTTAAGCTGAATATATGTTTTTTTTGTGTTTTCTTTTTATGATCAAAATACATGACTAGGCCTCTTTAATGGTGTTAATGCATGAAGGTGGTGATATTAGGGAATCTCTTTGCTGGGAAACAATGGAAGAAAATATGTTTTGACTGGTTTAGCCGTCTCTAGGCGCTACAGACCTCTGTTGAAGCTCAGATACAACAAGAGATAGATCAAACATACAATAGGAGATGTTTCTGGTGAGGCAGAAGGGTTATGGAAAGGCAAACTGGTTCTTTTAAAGAACATATTAAGAATTAGCTGTAGTACCAGCCCTGTTTATGCACTGGAAACAATTTGGTAGAAAAGCCCCGACTGTGATTAATTTGGCTTGCTAATTATTAGCTGCTAATGAAGTTAAAGTTGGCATATGGTGTTGCACTAAGGCTCAGTGCTACACTAAAGGACTATTTCTGTTTTGTTTAGACTGCACATGATCCTCTCTGATCCACAATTTTAAATAATTAGTCACACCTTAACAGGATAATTGTTTACTGAACGATGATTTCTTACAACATAGTTTTATGTAAGTTAAATCTTTGTTCGATTTCTAAAACACGCAAAAGGGAGACATTTCAAGACCTTTCAGGCTTTACAACCTCCTAAGTTCCAAATGCTAATATATGGATTTGCTAAAATTGGATATAGTTCTTGTACACTGATAATAGACTCATCCGAATATTTTTTTACAACCTTTCTGTCACTTTATGCAAACAAAAGTGACAAAACCCCATATCTGTGTTAACCAGCTGTATCATCACACCTCTGATTTATGCCAAAAGAAGACCTTTATTTGATCTTTTCATATCCTATTATGTCCATCGCTGATTTGGTTTAGAGGAAGAAATAAAATAACTTTTTATTTATAGAGCTGATAGTATTTCAGTTTTTCACTGCTTTCCTGTGCTATTTTCCAATGAAAACCAGTTTCCAGTTGTTTGCAGATCTTTGCATTTAACTCTCATTTACATTTTGCATAGCATCCTAAGTTTTTTTAGAACTGCTGCCTTTCACCATCTTTGTTGCCTCCCTAATCTTCCTCACAGTAATTCGTATCAACATCGTCTGATGAATGCGGCCTCCCATGGCCTGCTGCCCTGTGATTGCTGATCTGTCCTCTTCAGAGCCACAGGGACTCTTGTGTCCTTAGGACCTTGTCCACTCACTAAAGCCATCTTCAACCCACCCCACCCCTTGCGCGCTTTTCCAACCACCCCTGCCGGCTGCTCAATTCAGCTTCTTTGACCAAGGAACAAACAAACAAAACACCCTAGGGTAATGAGGCCACCTCTGGGAATAGACACTGTGAAAGGAAGCTTGGGTATTGATGCGGGATTGACCATTATTGAGGACCAGGGGAAGAAAAGGAGGCTATGGGGTGATATGCAGAGAGGAGCTCTGATCTGATGGAGTGGATTGAGCTATCTGCTCCTGTTTGATTGTAAAAAAGGTGACAAGACAAAACCCTGATCAGTGACTCAGGCAATGAGATAACCACCTTTAGGCCATTATGCTCAGAGTGGTGGTTGGGATTTGAGTTGGGTTTTTCCCACACTATGAACAGGATCAGACGATTTGTGTGGACAGAGGCGCGGTGTGACCCAAGTGACCGGTGAATGTAAGGCTTCTCTCATCAGCTCACATCTACGCAGCAGGCTAATGTTTTTTTCAGACAATGCAGGAGCAAAGCTGTGGATTGTTGACATACAGGTGCATCTTAATAGGTCCGAATATAATTAAAACATCACTTATTACAGAAATGTACTTCAAAGCTGAAATTCATAAGTTACATGTTATCATAGCACTCAGTGACATACTTAAATTGTTTATTTCTAGTTACTTCTATAATAACAGACCACAGATATTAGAATATCTTGTAAAAGCAAGACTTTTTGTACAAAATATAATAGACTACTTAATTAAAGGGAAGACTGCTGAGTACAGCTGTCAAACAGACAGTCACTTACACAATATACAAGGAGGGTAAACCCCAAAAGGTCAATGCTAAAGAACCTGGCTGTTCACATAGCTTAGTATTGGAAAGTTGAGTGTGGAAGGCAAACGAGTGGCAGAGAAAGGTGCGCATGAACAGGAATTACTGAGACCTTAAGAAGATTGCAAAGCAAAGGCCTTTGGAGGGTTTGACGGAAATTCCCAAAGCTTGGACTGCGGCTGGAGTCAGTGCTACAAGAGTCTCCTCACACAGACATCTCCAAGACATGAATTACAACTGTGGCATTCCATATGTTAAGCCACTATTGAGCCAGAGACATATGCTTCTAACCTAAAGTTTACATTTCACTTGGCAGTCAAGGTGCCAGAGGTTGGATGAAGAGTGGAGAGGCACAGGATCCATGCTGCATGAAGTCCAGTGTGAAGTTTCCACAGTCAGTGATGATTTGGGATGCCATGTCTTATCAAGTTTAAAGTCAACATAACCTTCTACCAGGAAATATTAGTCAGCTGTCATTCTCTCTGTTGACAACCTTCACGGAGATAGTGATTTCATTTTCCAGCAAGACTTGGCACCTTCCCACATTTCCAAAAGCAACAACACCTCCCTTAATGACTTGGTCTGTTGACATGGTGCATAAATGGCCAGCAAATTTCCCTGACACGATCGCCATTGAGAATCTAAATAGTGTTGTCCAAAAAAGATGAGAGACAGTTGGCTAAACAATGCAGATGAGCTCAAGGCCAATATTAAAGCAACCAGGCTACTTTCACACCTCAGCAGAGCCACAGGCGGATTTGCTTACATGTCACAGATGTGGGGATTCAGGAAAAAGGAGCCCTGATTAAATACTGAGTACGACATTACACCAAAACAAACATAAGATCTGCCTCTCCGCCTATCAGTGTGTCTAGCAGTGGCGGCTGTCCCCATAGGGGGCGCTCGGGCGCTGCCCTCCCTAGATGTGGAGGGGAAAAGTCAAAATATATATATAGATTTTAAAAGTATTATTAATGTCAGTTTTTACTTAATAATATGTGGCTAAATGTAATAAGAATTATTAAAACACTTTTACTAATTGACTCTACCAATTGACTCTCATTTAACAGTGTATTTCCACCAACAGAACGTATCATTTCTCTTCTTCTACACTTGTGGGGCTGTCACTCAAGGAGCCCCACAAGTGTAGCGAAATAACCAATCGTATACTGTTGCTAGGGAAGATTTATAAATATTTGGCCAATCAGCATCGCCAAAATGAATGGCTTTTGGGCTCCTGGAGTCTTTGCCCTTGCTACATAGTGATAGGTGTATATAGACCATTTCACGCGTGACGTCACGAGCTACATCTGCGCTACATCCGGGGTCACGGTGGTAGGCAAAAACAGAACTGTTTTCGCTTACCAGCGTGACAAAAAGGGTGAATTAGAGCGTACTTTTAGTTTATTTTTGGAATCTAAACAATGCCTACGACTTGTTGTGCTCCCGGTTGCACACAGAGGCATTCCAAATCGTCGGATGTACGTTTCTTTCGTTTAACGAAGGACAAAGAAAGAAGAAAGAAATGGATAATTTCAATGGAAAGGATGCATGCAGATAGTCCCAATCGACGGTGGGAGCCATCATACCATGACAGAATTTGTAGTCTACACTTCATCTCCGGTAAATACAACTTAATTTTGCACTGGTCATTGTTCTACTTAAATAATTATATAAATAAAAAATTAGGATATATACTTAAGTCAAGACGTAAACGTTTGTTTCGTAATAATATACATACAATTACAATGTATGCAAACCCTCTGGCATGAGTCTGTGAAAAGGATTAATAAGACAAAAACACCAAAATAATCCTTTGTGAACAATGTTTTTTTAAATTAATTAAATGCTTATTGTGGAATCCTAGTAATTTTCCGACTTTTAATTTAAATGTATGTACTGGGTTAGGCAGGGAAATCTATTGGCCAGCCCCACCAAGGTTATTTTTCACCAGCCACCACTGGTGTCCACAGAAATACCCCCAGTTAGCTTAAAGAACTGCTCTCTCCTACCACCACAGTGCGTTCTCTCTGTTCAACAACTTCATCACTAGTCCAAATCCCAAGAACCAAACTAACCTCTACGGTAGATTGAGCTTTCTAAACAGCATTTCACACCCACCGCCAGAGCACCAAGGCAGACACCGGGGAGACCAGAACACCAGACGCCCAAAAAGGGCCCCCAGAACACAGGAGCCCAAGAAGGACCAACACAGGGATAGCTGCCTCCCTTATCCCAGAGAAGACCAGAGGAGAGGCCCATGAACCCCCCAGCAGCCACAGTGGCAAAGCCCCCAGGGGCTGCGGCAGTGAACTCTGGGGCTCCACCAGCAGCCAGCTACGCCAAAGTGGGTCCAGTGACCTGAGGCCCTGGGGCACACCGCCCCCCACGAGGGCCCTGACAGAGCAAGGGAGCTCAGGCCTGTGGAGCAACCACCAGGAGTGAGACTGTTCACACAAAAGCCCCAAACCCCCAGCCCCGACGACCCCCAAGCCAATCCATCCAATGATGAGCCCAACACAATTCAAACAAGCCAGCCAACTAGAGCCCACTCCATGAACCTGGAGGTGCCTTGACTATGACTCTCACACACAGCACAGAGGTTTTCTCACCGAGGCCGTACGCCATCCAACCCGACCTTCCGTGCCAGAACCTCACACCCTATTCCCAGGGGGACCAGAAGTGCCAACCCCAGCCGACCCCCAGACGACCCCATGCCCAACGCCAGCCCAGACCCCAGCTAGGTGGCCCGCTCCTTCTCCAGGCCTCAAACTCCTGCTCA
This sequence comes from Fundulus heteroclitus, assembly GCF_011125445.2. Classification (NCBI taxonomy): domain Eukaryota; kingdom Metazoa; phylum Chordata; class Actinopteri; order Cyprinodontiformes; family Fundulidae; genus Fundulus; species Fundulus heteroclitus. The sequence goes on along the minus strand of NC_046368.1, from coordinate 28,114,770 downwards.
AATTCCATGTTGTTGCATGTAGTTCTCAAGTGTATTTTAAACTGGGAGTGTATTTTAAACTGGGAGGACTGAAAGGGGGGCGCTTAGCACAGCCCATCTCCCCTCAGAAAGGAAAATAGGAGGTATACTCCCTCCTAATGCAACCAGGATTTGAAGCCAGGTTCCTCAATTTAAAGTCATCGATTTAATCCATGACACCATGGAGGTACAAAGAGTATATAAAGAAGAAGCGATGGTAACTTGTTCACCAGCATACTCTTTCCACTAGCTATTTTCTTTCAAGTATGTTAAAAAATTCTTGACTATTACTCTGTCAGTCTTAATAAGGATGTTGCAGTAGGATGTAAAATGTCAAATATAGAACTACACTAGCTGCTTTGTGATGAACACAAAAGCAATCAGGAGCATCCTGACTGGGGAAAAAGAACAAAAATCATGTCCCTCTAACTTAGCAGAATTGATAAACTAATTGTTGCTGTGCGAAGATGTAATTAACCACCTCCTACATTGTTTTCTTTTAATTTCCTATTTCAGTCCTTGACTTTAAACCATCTTAGACTAGAGGACTAAGTGTGAGCGCTTCTCACTTATCTCTGAATGTTGGTATATGTTTCTTTAACAGAAAATCATAAAATGTACGCAAAGCTAATTGATGGAAATGTGAGTATTTAAGGTTAGACTTTAGAACCAGTTTTACCCGTCTTCAGTTTTCCTGAGGTGTATATATGTACAAAATACGAACCATGTGACTGCCAGATGAAAGAAACTTGCAATTCTCAAACTATCGTCAGATCCACACAATGTTTAAATAATGGAAAGTAAGGATGGGCGGGTATGGGGTTACCACACATTGATAACATTACCAAAATGATCATGGTTTCACAATATCATTGTATTTACACCCAAAATAACAAAAAAGTATTTAAGACAGAAAAAAAACAATTAAAATCCTATAACATGTGGATTAGTACAGTGCTATGTGTAATGCTTATGAAATTATGTTTTGATTCATACATAAAGAACAAAATAGAATAAATTAACAAATACCTGCTAAACTCACTGGTAGCTTTTAATGCTTATTGTGGACAATATTATCTGGTTTTCATCATTCTGCTCTTTATTGAAACACAATATCCTTCAAACAGCTGAAGGAAACTTTGATCGCAATATGAGGCATGTTTTTCAAGGGGATTGTGGATAATTTTTACAACTATAATTTGTGAAATCTCAACTTGCATCTCCATTAAAGTGTTTGTGCGCATGCTACACTTTTTGCTTTTTGCCTCTTTTACGAAATAGTTCAATCATCGAGGCCTTAAAATGCAGCCTTTCAGCCTGATAAAGTTCAAAGACATTTGGGATTTTTTTTAGTTCAACCACACCACCCTTTGTACTGCAAGGGTGATGAAAGACGTGTGGCTCATCTTCTCTGTTTTTCCACATGGTTGAAAAAAAGGTCTTAAATAAAGCAGCACATCACAAACAGTCACTTCAGCGAACGAATAGGGCAATGAGATTGTGGATTAACTTTCGTTTGGCCCACTGTTCAATATTTAAACAAAACCACCCAGTTTGTGTTTGCTTTGTCTGTGCTGCCACCCATAAAGCTCACAACAGTTCTGTTGTCACGCAGCGTGGAGAGTGTTTGGGACAATCAAGTCCAGGGCCAGCATGAAGGGCAGCTGCCAATGCTGGAACCTGTGTGACAGTTGTAAATGAACTGGCCCGATCGGCTCCTTGTAGTAATTATCTAAATGGGCTCATTCAAAACCTCTTCATTGTGGAATCAGTTAATTAATTAGCTGTTTCACTGACAGGATAATGGTGAGAGCATGCTAAATAGATTAGTCTGGAACTTGATTTATCGTTGCACGGCACCCCCACACCCTCACACCCCCCCCGTCCTCCACGGACCCCACCCAACGCTGTTTATCACCACCTCTAACCCCCCTTTCTCCCACTCTCCCTGTTTTTCTCTTGTCTTTTGGAGCATCTATAACAGCCACCCACCTCCTCGCAGAAAATCCACCAACTATAGATACAAAGCTGCTGGGCTGATAAGGCAGATCCAGCTCTGTTGAGCGGAGAAGGAGGAGATATACCACAGAACAGGTGTGTGTTTAAGCACACTCGAAAGGATATAGAAGCACAAAGAAAATGATGTATTGAGGAGAAAAACAATGAAAATCTAAGGCTGAGCAACTGGGACTAGACGTTAAATTCTCAGAGCATTAATATAAGTATTTGTCTTTCTGATGGATGGAACAACACAATGCATTCTTGAGCTTTAACTTGCCTATCTGCTTTCATTTCCATCTTATCTGGTTTGCTATTGTACAACAACAAAAAGCATGTTTTTTTTTATCCTAGTAGATGCTGTTCTAAATAATTCCTCTTAGTTTGAAATATTGCAGTAAACGCAAGAAAAAAAAAACGTGAATTGCAGCAAATAAAAACCAAACTTGTTTTATTTGGCAATCTTAACCAATTCTATGTACAAACAAACACAATTCAGAAAAATGTACGGACACCAAGGTGTTTTGAAGTGGGGTTTCTGCGGGGAAGGAATGAGCTCTCAGTATCTTATCCAGAGTAGACTTACGGAATATTGTATATAACATTTGTGTCAAGTTGGAAGACCTATTGTCTCGTATAATACTATTACTATATATACTATTTCGTAAACTTTTAAGTTGATTTTTTCTTTGCAGAAAATGAACCATGTGAAACGTCTTTGAAAATGAGGCAAGTTAAAGCTATATTTGGTAATTCTGCTCAGAAACACCTTTTGTTATACTGGGTAAAATGGTCCTTCCATTCTGAAAGTAGTTAATACATTATGTATTCACAAAAAAGAGGTTAAAAAAATGTTATCTGTGGGAGCTGCAGGCCTGTAAAAACTCTAACCAATCCATGATCATTGGTCCGAAGGGCAGGGATTTGACAGTTTTGGTCCCGCTCTCAGCCCCTCTGAATGAGCAGAAACACATCATTAGATGATTTGGAGCCTTAATCAAAAATCAAATCAAACATTTATGCGTAATTCTTAAAATTGCAGAATACATGTAACAGAATACTCTGTTACATGATTTGATTTGATCATTTAATAAACTGTCATGCACTATCACAAGGTGCCCAGCCAACATAGGCTTGACTTACAAGAAACTATAAAACTACGACAGAAAAAGGGACTTCAAAATGACCACCAATCAAGAATCACAACACAAGGCGAACACTTTCAAAAACTAAATGACACAATAAAGATGCATTATGGGGGATACCAAATTCTTTGGGTCAGTTGCAAAGCATTTTGATGCATTTTGCGAAAACAAATACCTCTTCATTGAATAGCCACTTTCGTACATGTTATCTGTTTCAGTCAACCAAAACAAATCCTGATTTCGCTGTTGCAAAAGGCCATTCACACTAGCTAAGATTAATTGTTCCAACCCAACAACTTAACACTCACTGTTTATTAGAAATGTGTGTACATGTTCATGATATAGTATTATAAATGTTAGGGAAAAGAAATTATAACTGACTGTATTTGGACATCCTTTTGTTCTGTTTTCAGGGTTGTAAAAGTAGATTGCTTCTAAAACTATATTGTGTGAAATAGTAAGACTTGACCCTACTCTGATCTCTTCCGGCATCTTAAGTACATCTTCATCTTGCTCCGTACAAGAGATGTTCCTTTCTAGTCTAGTTTGTTCTTTTTTTCCCCTGTTTTTTTGTAGATTTAAATACTGGTAGACTCTGACTGTCCTAAAACAGTTTGCATATAGGGGCAATGTCTTTGTGTAATAAGAGCTTCTGTCAGATGAATAGCTAAATTTACTTGATTGGGACAGATGCTGATGTGCTTGAACTAACAGGATTCAAATGAATACATGTTCCTGAAATACATTTCTAGAGTTTATTCAAATTTTTTTTATCAGTTTAGCAGAGTACAGGTCTAAAATGTTGAAAAACTCATCATGTTTAGTTTTTAACATGCTCTGACATCCCCTCTTATATGGTAGTGGGGAAAATGTGTTTACAAATAACCATGGCTTTCAAAATGCACCTTTGTCTTCTTTGTAATTAGGGTTGAGCGATAAAACAGTTTTATCTAATAATTAGATTTTACTACTAATGAAGATTAAATTTTTGGAAAATCAATATATATATATATTTTTTGCCTATCCACTCTCCTGGGCTTCCATGAAACGTCGCACAATATCGGACCTGAAAGGGGAAATTGTTTTGGTAATAGCCGCAAGGTTGAATATATGTTTAGAAAAATATTTTGTCAAAATACATGACTGGTGAAGTAAAGCTAAACAAATATTATGAGCTCTGAATATAAAAGTCTGTGCTTTAAGCTTGACATCTTTTAGTATCTTTGCTTGATAGTCTTACTTTGAAGTAAGAAAGGAAATAGTTGTTTAGATGCTCTGTTGTGTTGACAGAGATGATTTAAGCAGAGTGAGAATGGAGCAACTGGCTAAACTGTATATCTAATGACATTAATGATATAATCTCCTTTGAAGCTTCCTGATGACACTAACTAAACCAATGATATGTCTGCATTTGACTGCAAAGTCCAACATGCCAGAACTGGATTGCTCTTCTCGGAATTTTTGAATATGTAGTTTCACTCAACATAAATCAAAACCTGTCATGACAAACCCTAAAAGATTGTTTAGTCTATTTATAGGTCAGATGTGTCCAAGGTGGGAGAACCAAATGTAAATACAGGAAGCACATGCTGAGCCAGTAGAAAATACAGATAATTCATTCATATCGTACGTGTATTTCTGTGTACTATTTCAGGTAGAAGACTTGCCATAGGTATTACCAGCTAAAGCCTAAGACACCGCTGGCGACTGATCCTTCATGCTTTATTTCCCGACCTGCTGGCTGCGTAGAGGGTCCCTCTATGGCCCCTGGACTTGCGAGATCAATTATTTAAGCGAGAGTATATACGGCAAATTCCAGAAGTTCCGCCAGCATAAACAAGCAGGGCAGGAAACGTAAAGCAGCAGTTGTTGCTTGAACAACCTCAAAGAAGATCGCTGTTTCACTTTCTATCTGTTTTCTGTGCCACTGAACTCCTACCATGGGTACGTACATAGTTTATTGAAATGTTTTATCGATTAGTTATTGAGATGTGTGTTTTCGAACGAACCTATGTCGAGACAAATCTGGCCGGAAATGGCGCACAGTTTAACCTGTGGCTCAGAGATTTTACGTAGAATTTTCCTGAAAGCAGATGTGTTTTACCTTTCCACCGTGTCTCTCTTCCTGTTTCAATTACGACTTTACCGTCAAATTGCCGCGTAGTTCCGACCAAGATAGGGTTTTTATGAAATATTGTCACGTCCTGCTGGAGCATTAGTTGTTATTTTTGTGTTTTATGCTTTGTTTTTTGCTCAATTTGTTAGTAAATGAAGCCTTTCATGTTTATTTACGATATTAACGGAAGTACGTACTGTGCATGCGCAGCTGGGGTTAAGGAAGTGGCTAACGGCTATTAGCATCTTCCCACGAAACAATGAAGAAAGGTTCAAGTTTCAGTGAAAACAAATGCAAAAATATATGATACCAAGAGTGAAAAGACCGGAATATCGCTGGAAATACAGTATGAACGTTGGTGTTCACTGAAGCAGATGCTAAACCTGCCGAGGCTCAGATGTGACAGCAGAGTTGATTGACATGAGTAAATGTTCTGATATAAGGCTCTTAAATTTGCTGTAGATCGTTGTATTTAATTAACAATGGTTGGTCTTCGATCACGTCGAGCTGCTGCTTTACTGCGAGGCTTGGCAGAGAGTCAGGCTCGGTCCGGCATTATTTACAAATGATTTATAAATCAAGCAAACCGGCATTATGATAGTTCTGCGATAGTGCTGCTATATGTCACCACATCTGCTTATATTTGTTAATCGCGCCCGAGAGCAAATTATCTTTCAGCTCAAAAAGGACTATCAAAACACTATCAAAATGGAGGCTTGGTGTATATAACCTTATTTTATCATGATCAAACAGTTTTGGTCTTTTTTTTATAAGCATATTACGTGGGTAAATATCTTTAAGCCTTTAAGCTGATTCTTACGCTTCATATATGCTGCACATGATCACCACTGCTGCACAAGAAATGCAACTGAAACATCACAATGACGATCCAATCGTAACATCACCTCATATCACACCGTGCCATGCTGTCTGCATTAATGAAGGTTCACTCACCTGACCTGCTGCATGCATGTAACTAACAGTAAAACTGATTGCATGATCTACTTCCTGAGTAATTTGGTTAACAATTGTTTGAACACTTTGTGGCACTCACTGGGAATTGATATTTCATCCCCAGGCAGTCAATTGGTAACTTGACTCTCGGCAGATGGATGTAGTTACGCAGAGTTCCACACGGCTCCACACATCCATCTGGAATCGCTCCATTGGAGATGTATTTCAGATGGAGGGGTCTTATCAAAAATCCTTGCGTATGATTGGATAAACCACTTGTCCGTCATCTTTACTCACGTGCTACTTCAACCATTTACATCGAAATCAACCACGATGCTGACGTCAGGGAAGATCAAGCTCTTACGGTCGGGAGAAGGGCAAAAACATTGTTTCCACTAACAAAAGCCTTCAAAGCCGTTCTCTGGTGTTCTTTTAAAGAATTAATATTCGGTAGATTGGACAACACTGATGAAATAGCAGCATCAATGTTACCGCTTGCTTGCTCGCTGCGAGCCGCCATTGTTGTCTGTTTCAAAACAGTCGCTTCTCAGATTTGTCACAAATACGAAGACCCCGCCCGGTGATCCTGATTGGCCCGTCCATTTTATGTCGTACTGAAATCCCTCCCAATGGCAGCGATTCCGGATGCATGTGTTGACTCTGTGTGGAGTTCGGTAAAACTACATTCATCTGCCAAGATTCAGGTTAGTCCATTGGTCCTTAAACATTATAAAGGTTACATAAGTAAAGTATGCATGTCAAAGATAGCGTTAAATGTCCTGACTCAGCAGAAAACTTTGAATGCCACAAACCCATAATCCCAAAACAAATACACTATACAGAACAGGAGTGCATCTCAAATGACAGAAATACTTCATAGATGCAACAGTATTAGGTGTTCCACAAAAGGTCATTCATTTCCATACATTTAAACCTGGGTGACGTGTCTTCCTACATGCCAGCATGCACAGGAATGGAAACAATATGACAGAAATTCTAATATGCAATGTGGAGGTGCTGTTTCAAACCAAAGTAGGTGCTAATTCACAGGTAAGATTTTGTTTCACAATAGGAAAACCCACTTTTTTAGTAGACAACTTTGACTTTATTTGTCTTAAGATAGTATTTTTTTCTAAATGTCTTCAGAAGTTTAGTGTTTCCTTTACTTTCTATCAAATAAATTTTCATGATCACCAGGTGTTTCATTATTTTTGTTGTTAGATTCCTGGTGATTGTTGTTAGATTCCAGGTGATCATGCAGCATGTCAGTCTTTCATCTTTTTAAATATTTTTTTAGTCTGTTGATTTTGTTCATTGTGGATTTAGTTAGTTACTCTTGTTTCAGCTGAGGATGGGTTCTAGGCGGACCCGCTTCTTGCCAGGCTTCCAGAGCTCCGCCGTTGGTTCTCCAGACCCCTGCTTGTGGGTCAGGTCCATGTGCCCTGCTCCTGGTTCCAGCCTGCGGAGCACCTGCTTGAGCCTTTAAGGACCAGCTCTGGTTTCCTCCTCATCAGCCAGTGGGCTACTTTTCCAGCTGGGTCCATCAGGGGTTCCTGAGTTGCCAACCTCTGGGCCGTGTCCTGTGCCGCCGGCCTTTGAGGCTTCTCCAGCCCTGCCGACTTCTAGGACTGACCGCCTGGCCGGGACAACCTCCGGTCGCCTGCCTAAACTCTGGTTCTTTTAATGTTTTTTTATTTTTTATTTTTACTTTGTTGTTTGGTTCTTGCCCTCCTTCCGAAACCCTCTCCACCTATCCGGGTTGGATAGTTTTTGTTGTTGTTTTCTTGTTTTAGTTGTTACATTTTAAAGCAAAGGAAATTAACATGGTAAAAATATTTAACGTTTTAAAGGTGAGGCCTACAACCCTAACCTGATTGACCACATCTGCTCTGTATCTTGCTGTGATTGTTAATAACTTAATCTAAATACACCACTAAGAAACAATTTCACCCAGATTTTCATTTATAAAGATCAACAAATAAGGATGTTTTATAGTTATAATGTCACTTTTATTCACTTTAAACCTTTGATGGTAAAAAATAGTCGAGTCTCAGTAAATGCTTCTAAAGGCACTGCCTCTCCATAAAAAAGCGGGTTCTGTCACATAAAACCTACTGTGTCAAATATAATAACCATTCTTTATTTATTTTCTGTGCATAGCCACAGTCATTTTTCTTTGACCACTGACATACTTAGTAATAAGAAAAATGATTTGCAACCAGTCCAGTTTCATCTCTGCACCATTCACACCAGCTAGCTATGGCTGACATAATGCATAAGCCTTTGAATTCAGTTAAACTGAACTGAAATGGACTTAATTGACATGAACTTGATTTACTCAGTAGTCTGATGTGCCATCAAGGAAAAAAAACTGAAACAATTTTATCCCCTGAATGTGTAATTGAAGAGAAAAAAAAACAGAAATATTTCTGACTACAAAGTTGAAGGTGCTTGTATTGTCAACAACACACGGGGTTAATTCTTGGTCAGCTCTTGAATAAATCCACTAAATTAGTCCTGCTAATGTTTTCATGTGTCAGCGGTGATAAGCATGCACAAACTGAAAAATAAATAAAGCACACCCACACATCAGATTAGCTCAAAGTCACACGAAGCAGAGGAAAATAAATCTGATGAGAAAATGTTTTTCAGTCAGGTGAAAAGGGACAGACATGCACCGTCGGGGTGGGATGTTAGGAGGCTGAGAGATGGGATTATTGAGACCCAGAAAGGGAGTGTTAAAAAAGGACGTGTTATTGAGAGCACTGGAATCACTTGATTAATCAAGAAAGGAGAGGCAGAGCTCTCTCCTGCCGATGTCCAATCAAAGCCGGAGCAGCTCCGGGCGCTGCCCGGCGGGCCAAATCCTCTTGTTGCTCCACCAGGAGCATGAAAGCCAGGAGGGGAGTCTCCTTTTGTCCGCACAAAGGCAACCCTAACGCGCTTTCACTCCGACAAGGAATGGGAGGGCTGTTTTGGGGGGCTGAAAAACAGCCAACAAGAGGTGCGAATAAGATGCCCATTCATCTCCTGAGCTTTACACTAATTCCCCGACCGTCTCCCTTTCTTTCCTGCGTCTGCTTTGCCACAAAACAACAAACAGCGAGAGGGAGTGAAAACACTAGGATCTGGGGGACTTAGAGCAGACATGTAATCCCTGCCACTTCTGACCCTCCATCGGTGTGTAAGTCCCTGACCTCCCCATTGAGGGCCTGGGATGTGTGACCCAAAGACGGGTGACCCTCCCGCGTACACATTTGCACTCATCCACACAGCCTATTGCCCCCGAAGCAGCCCCTAACTCACACACCCCACACTTGAAGTCTTTTAAGGAGCTGAGCTAAGGAATTCAGGCTTAGAAACACCTCTGCGGCGCTTGAAAAGAGGGAGTCTGTGAGGAGTCTATAAGTAGGGCCAAGCCTGATCGTGTTTCTTTTCTCCCACCATTTAATTCGTCTTTAGAGGCCATCTCGTTAACACGATCTTCCCTCGCTTTTTTCTTACCTACGGCCCCCCTTACAGAACCCACCCCTCCCCTCCTTCTCTCCAGCTCGCTCAACTTCAAAGGTCCCCACCAGCCGAGGAAAGAAAGTCACCTCTTTCTTCCATTCAGCTTCTCTCTCATCTCTTCTCCTCTTTTCTTGCTGTGCCTTTCTTTCTCTTCTTTCTCTACGCTTGCCCCCCCCCCCTTCCCTCCACCCCACCCCACCCACCCACCACCAACACCATCTACCAAAGCGGCCGCCGAGAAATCATCTCACTTTCTGCCGCTGCTTTGCATTTGAAAAAAGGAGTAATTAGCCAGAGGCTGTAAGACGCGGGAGACGAGGCGGAGAGGAGGAGGCACTGTAGGGGAAAGAGAAGATGAAGATGCCCCCCCCCCCCCCACGCCTCCACCCAACACCGCACACACAATCACTTCTCCACCATCAAACTCTGAGGACAGGTCTGCTCCTCTCTGTCCATGTTTTCCACCTGCACACCAGTGGGCGACCTCATGCCAGCGGAAGGAATCCGTCCAACTGGATGTAGGCTGAAGCTAAGGGATCTAAATGTCTGCAGGGGGTGTGATGGGGGGGGGGGGGGTAGAAGGCTCGAGGAGAGGTAGACAGATATGTTAGAGATTATATAGATTTCTCAGGGCCCCGAGCTGTCTGCTCTCAAGTGGCCAATGTCCTCAGTTTGTTTTTGTTTTTTTTCTTCTTCACTTCTTCCAGAGGTATTCGTATCACATTAAATCACACACAGGTAGACTCCATTTTCCAAATTGGGAGACTTTTTTTTTTTTATAAAATTGTTGGTTAAATTGGAATTAAATTTGATGTATCATAGTAAAGTGAATACACTGCACACTTTTTTGATTTGTTTTGAATTCCGTAAGTCATAAATAATTTGTCTTTCATTTCACAGTTCTGACTCAACAATCCTGGTCAAATAGTTTTATGATGCCTTGCAAATGCCTGATTAATAAATCCAGTGCAACTTCTGAGAACAGCTACACTGGGTTATATTGGGGGGGGGGGGGTGACATTGTATGTCATATTTTTCTGTTTCTTTTAAATTTTTTTATTTATTTATTTTTGCCAAGAACAGTGGCAGTTCTTGCGTGAATGAGATCCTGGGCAACCCCCTTCTTCTGCGGGCCCCAACCTCTGACCCCCACTACGGTACAGTTTGTGAAAACATACATTTTTCACATTGTTTCAAATGTACAGTCTGGGCATAGCTCTATGCAATGGAGCAACGGGGCAATTGCCCAAATAGCCCACATTGAGACAGTGAGAACAGCTGCGCTCTGAACATATTGAAAACCATGGATCATTTTCCATCACCTTCACACGTATGTGCTACTTAGTGTTGGTCTATCATATAAACTCCCTACAGACAACAGCTGTATTTATTACTGAGAATAAATTACCAGCTGGTGGACTTTGTTTGCTAAATTAGGTGACTTGAATGTGGCTGTTGCACTGGATTTTTTTTTTTAGGGGTATCTGAATGAAACGAGCTGATGACAACAAAATGTGAAAAGGTATAAATACATTGCAAGACACAATATGTGTTTATAAATAGAAAAAAAGAAAAAGAAACGGGGGATAAGTTCCTCCTTAGAACCAAGATTTTACAGCAATATTCTCCCCAGACAACACAAACACCCAAAGTCGCGACGCACCAATCCAACTTCAGCCCTTTTCATTTCAGGGCTCGGTGCAGTCGGCGCTGCCTCGGTGCATCCGCCGTGTGACAGCCCATTTCAATAATCTGCATGCACATAGCCATAAGGCACAGTTAGGCTCAGCCTGAGCATATCTAAAGGTGCAGTGTAATCCTGTAATATGCAGAGTAGTGAGGAAAATTCATTCTCCCCTCACGCCCATCGGTGTCTTAAGCCTCCCTGATGCAGCTGATAAGGAATCTGTGTTATCTCCTCAACACAGAAACAATTTAACACACTCACCCCGCTGCTCCTGCACACACACACACACACACAAAGACACACATACATGCAGGCCTATGCAGGCCTTCGCACGCCCACACACGTAAAGGCAGAAATGAACCCTGCAGCCACCTTCGGCACACCCACATTTGCACGCAGCTGCTTTCCGTCTAGAAGAATATTCAAATGGATTCAGCGTTGACTCGTTGTATGTATCCCCTGATCACAGGAGGACGTCTGCGCACAGACACACACACACACACACACTGCTGCACGCAGTCGCTTGCTACTGACCCTCTCCACCTCATTTATCCTTTTACCTGCAGCGCACCACTGCTGCCCTCCTGAAAATATACCCGCTTTAGTCCAAATTCTGCCGCTGAAATTGGTGATATTTCACATTATTTGCTGAAATAAAAAAATAAATAAAAAAATACCTGGTACAAGTGTAATTTTGCTGTTAGTTTTTATCAGGGAAAGTAAAACGAAAAGAAAAAAAAAAGTGGAAGAAACAAGAGAGGAGAAAAGTGGTGTTGAGAGGAGAGGAAATGAGAGGATATAAGAAGGGAAGAGAGGAAATTTGAAGAGAAGTTGAGAAGACGCAGGAGGAGAAGAGGGGACAGGAGGCAAGTGGATACAAATTGAGTGGCAGAGCAGAATGAAGGCAGAGGAAATGAGAGCAAGAGCAGAGAGGGGGGGGACTAAGAGGAAGTGAAACGAGAAATGGAGAGAAAAAGAGGGGAGGATGAAACAAGAATGAAAGTGAGGGAGCCAACAGGAGGCCATGAGAAAAAGAAGGAGACTAAACATGAAGAGAGAGATGACAAGTTTTTGAGAAAGAATTTGGGGAGAGCCGCCCGGAGAACATTGGAGCTCATCCAGAGCTGAAGCTCAAGGGACCTGGAAGTTGGACTCTCTCTGTTTGCAGTTTCTGCTTGCTGTTGTTTGCTGAAGCTGTCTGATTAATCTTGTCCTCCCTCTGTTAAATATTTTATAAATGACCCCTGCCTGCCTCACCAGCCCAGCATCTCCCATCCAGGAGCTCTTCTCTTCATGGATCACTCTCCTTAGTTGTCGTTATCCAGTGCCTTGCAGTTTTTGTCACATAACAACCCCAAATTTCAACAAATTTCGAATCACAGCATAATGCTGTGGATAATTGTGAAGTGGGAGTTAAATATATGATGGCTTTTTAAGGATTTTCTTAATTGATAACAATCTGAAAAATGGGGGAGTGCATTGGACTTCACCCCATCCTGAATCAGTTTGTGGCTTTGCAAATGTAGACACTAAAATGTTAGGTTTGCATAAAAGCTAAACCCTCACCGCAGATGTTCAATTGGATTTCAGTCGTCCACTTCGGGGTCACTCTTACGCATGAATGTGCTTTTATGTAAACCTAGCCTGTTGAAATGGTGGCCAGCAGGCCACAAAGTATGAAACCTTCTATTGCTCTTGAATGTTTCGGACGCACATCCCAGCTACACGGGAGAAAATCACACCAGATAATAAGCAAAAACACGCTCTCTGTAACAAATCAACCCTTTTGTAGGATTTCCTACACACAGACCCTGAAAGCAACACACAATGTAACCTAGCAGTGCAAGTTTTTTTTTTTTTTTTTTTTTTTTTTTTTTATTATGCTCAGTAGTTTTGTGAAATCTGTAAGCTGTGAGAAGAAAAATCCTGTCTTTTTCTACTTTAAAGCAAAAACTTGATCATGAACACTGGCAGTTTAATGCTGCTTGGACGGATAAGTATTCATTTCTTTAGACCACCAGCCCCGTCCCCGGACAGCTTTTGCTGTGTCCCTTGATTGTGGGGTTTGATGCATGATTAACACATGTTGTGCATAGAGTGTTATTACTGTGGGCAGGTAGATAGAGCTAGCATGTTGCACATCACAGCTGTTGTGGTATCTGGTGAAGGAGTCTGAGTGTTGGCCGCCTTTATAAAAACAGGAAATGCAAGAGCAGAGCGCAAGCTTGTCACCCCCGACGGGGAACTGTCCTGTGATATTATGGCATGTGTGAATTAAGAAATATTGTTTTGACAGGGCTGATCTTTACTGGTTGTGCAGGAGGCTCCACTTCTGCTTCTGGGTCTGACTCAGGACCAAAGATGTACGGCTGCACCGCTGTGCATCTGTTTGCAGCAATGCTCAGGTGTATAAAGTCCAAGTGTAAACATTGAGTTGGGGGAGGGGTGGGGGGCAGCTCCAGCTTATTGGCATAATATAAAAACATTTTAAATGAGCTCAAAATAGGTGACACCGGGGAGCTGAAATCTCATTATCTTAGAATGATTTTGTGCAAAAGAAAAACATAAATGAACATGTTTGGTGTAGCCCGTAGACCTATCCTGAATGTTTAAAGGAAGAATAATAGGTCACCTTTAACCCCTTGTTCCTATGGAGTTCACCTCACCTGGCCCTTACGGTTAGGGTATTTGAACAGGCAATGCATACATTCTGTATTTTTGATCATGATAATATTAGAATCATCCAGAAAACAAATTCATAGAACTGTTGCACAAATTAATTTCGTCCTATTGTTGGCATTTTACTTAATGTGATGGCGTGGGAGGCGGCCCTGCTTTGTATGTATGTCGGTTTCTTTGACTGAAAAATGTTCCAATTAAAACCGCAGGGTTTACTGCCATTAGAGGGGCACACAACATGTGAGATCACTTTTTAAACGGTTCCATCATTTTTTAAAGACAACAATCTGGATATGGAGCGTGTGCGCATGCTCGTAAGAGATGTGGTTCCATCCATGGCCGGAAGAATAACCTGTTTGGCTGCACTTTGGTCTGCTGCTGCTCACGTGACATTCTTGCACTGCGTAGTCTGTACGCAAACCTCAGCAGTAAACCTAAAATTACAATGGACTATATGTAATGGCCACAATTCATTTTACCCAACATTGCTTCTTCTGACAGCTGCTGTCAGAATTGTTTGCTGAGCATCAGGACCTACTCTTGCAATGATGTAGGGTGGCTTTTCATAGGAAAAGCACAGGAACAATTCTAGGATGTCAGGGAGGAGATATCTCTGCAGCAAGTGCAACAGAACAGAGGCATTCTTAAGTTATGTGCTGGATGACAACTTCATTGACGATGTCTGCTTTGTGTATTCGGGCATTTGAATTGCTTAAATGTGGGATTACAAGGCTGATTTCTGGAACAGGTGCAAGGCTTCCGAGTCAAAATGGACCTGTTTACCACCAATGTGAGCACTGACAGAACTCTGCTTTTTCCCACACTCCTCAAAAAACCTTCTCATCGTCCTCATAAATCACTGAGGTCATGGCCGATTCCATTGCAAGGTTAAAAGAGAACTTTTCTGGATGACTGCATAAACTTGCTCTGCCCACAGAGGTGATGAGCTTTGCCAGAGACCCTTTTATGTCCACCAGAACTGAGGAAGTGGTCCCTCTAATTGCTGATGGAAAATTCACATGTGAACTTTTGGATTTGCAATCATCCCTAACTATGGCTCATGAGCTTCATAGGGCCTGCAAGATTCTGGTGGGATGCATCGTGCACCAGTCCCCTAATATTAAGAAAGTAGTAGTCCATGTGTTCAATATGTTTGGCATCCTACGAGCTAAAAGTCCCGCTCCTGTTCAAAACAAGGCGTCTCATTTACCCCACTAATAAACTTAAAGAAAAAATTAAATATATCTTTGTCAGCTCTGTTTTTTGTACATAAGATCAAAATTACTCATCCCTTTACTCAACTCGTTGTGCGTTATAAAACAAACGATGTAAATAAATGAAACAATAAGAATGTAACATAGAAACCTAACTCTTAAATGGGCTGGCGAAGTATGTGCATGTTACTGGTTTAATGCACTTCATGATTTACTTCAATGAGAGGATGGCATTCATTTAATTTCCAAAGGAAAGAGAAAATCTCTGCAAAATTGGCACATCTGTCCGCTTTCTGATTGCATACACCTCAGGTGTGACTGGTTTTAAAATCTGGTCTGACTGAGTTTGACCTGATGTAAAGCATTAAATTGTAGCTCTGGATGTTTAGGCAAAGCTACACCCCAGGCTCAAGTCCCTTGGAGTTTCCTTCCAGGATTGACATCCATCCTTGCATGGCTTCTGATCAGCGTTCTTGTCCCCCCTGATGAAAAGCCTCTCCACAGCATGATGCTGCCACCACAGTTTTGCACATGGCTATGGTAGCTATGGTGTGTGCAATCTTAAGAGTTTCAGCCACACTTACATTTTGTTTGAAGAACAAGAAGTTGAGCTCTAGTCTCATGTTACCAGTGTCCCTCCTTCTACACGTTAGCTGTGTCACCCAATTCTCACACAGGACTTCATGTGACAATGAATTTGTCATAATGTACTTCTTTTAACAATATGTTTCTTCTCAACACATTTTCATTAAAGGTCAGATTTGTGGAGTGCACAACTAACCGTTGTCCTGTTGCAGATTCTCCCACCTGAGCTGCAGCTCCTCCAGAGTTACCATGGGTCTCTGATTATTGCCCTCCTCACCCCACCTGCCACTCTAGGTGGACAGTCGTGTCCTGGTAAGCTCGGAGTTGTGCCGTGTTTTTTTTCCCATGTCTGGATGATTGATGTAACAGTGCTCCCGTATCTCCATCCTCCCTGACATGTCTGCTGTGTTCTGCTGTTGCTTTTCATTTACTAATTAGGTGACTGAATGCAGAGAGCTTTTATTGGGACTTTATTTAGCTGTTGTTGGAGTAATGTAGGCTTTCTATAAACCCTATGCACTACTTTATGTTAGTCTATCCCAGTTTGTGAAGTGAGAAGATATGAAAAATTCCAAGGGGTATACGAGTACTTTTTCAGCGCCAATGTTTGCTTTCAGCAGTTTGCTCTTTGGCAGCCTACAAGACTTGGCCCGCGAGTGAGGAAAATGGTGTCCATCCTTGGCGTGGCACATATGGGCTGCTGTGTTCATTCTTAGCGCCGCGGATCTCGCTCTGTTGATTGTGTCCGGTGTTGACTCAGGAGAAGCGTCGCTTGTTTGATTCGCTTGTGTACATCTGCTGTCAGGGGCCCCCAGTGGTGGCTCCGCTAAACGGGGAAGAGCCTGCCTGGCAGAGCAGAGCTGTTTGTCTGCTTCCAAACATATTGATCTCCTGCAGAAGGGAAAACATTAGAGATAGCGTCTGCTCAGGCTGGGCTGGAGGTGGGTAAATAGCTTTGTCAGGTCTGACGAGCCTTCTCTGTCTTGTAGGAAATGAATAGCAGGTGTATTTGCTGAGCGTTTGCGGGAGGGAATCTCCTGCCAGGCTCGTGGGGCAGGCAGAGTGACGGGCTGCTGCAACGGACGCGGTCCCCCTTTTTCTGCTCATTAGTGTGCGTCTGGCAAGAAAACGCTCCACCTGAGCAGCTTTATAAGAAATTTTGTCATTTGGTATCAATCGATGTTTCAGTCTGGATGCTCAATTGCTCCTAATGACCGCCACAACCTCTTTTGTTACCACCGCAAACCACTTTGCGCTTGCACCCCAACATGCACATGCGACAGGGAATGAGTAGGACTCCAGGATATGAATATTTAACAGTAGCCTCTTGCAGCGCTGAGCCTGCCATTCATTGTCAAATAGGACTTAATCTTTTCAATTTCTGGGTGCAAATATTCACACTGGCCACTGTTTGTTGCCCAGATTAATGAGGCTCTGTGCCCATAATCCTCTGCTGCTAATTCAAGTGGCCGCCGGTGCGGTTAGCCAGGGGAGAATGGGATGCTGAGAACCCATACACTGCTGAGATTATTTCCCCGTCTCTCTCCCTCACTCCGTACCGTATGCCTCCTCGGTCTCTCCTCCCGCCCTGCCAGCCCAGCCTAATTCACAAATCGTCTCGGCCTGTCAGCAGATGACCATCAGGGCGGCGTATACATGAAGAGATTAACATGTGACTTAAAATCAGATGTTTTGAAAAGAAAATGAAAGAACACAATGCGAACAGCTTGGACCGGATCACTTGATGGGGTTTATGAAACAACTCCAACGTGTTTGTTTACATCTTGTTCTTGTCATGATGTAAGAATTTTGTCTTAGGTAGTCCAGGTTGCTTTTGAATCGCAAGAGCTTTTAACACATTTTTCAGAAGCTGATGTTCACTATCAGAAATCCCTTAAGAACCGACATGAAGTGGGCTCATGAAGATCTCAAAAAGCAACACATCATGTTCTGATCCAAAGAAATTCAAGGACAGGGGCAAACATGGTATCCATGGAAGAGTTCAAAAGAAAAAAAAACACACTGCTGTTTTGTTGAGCAAAAAGAACACAAAGGCCAGTCCCACATTTGAAAAGAAATATCTTGATGATTTCCAAGACTTCTGGTGAAATATTATTAGGACTGGCGAAACAAAAGTGGATTTTTTTTTTTTTAAAGGCAGGTGTCCTGTTACATGTTGGAAAACTAACCCAGCATGGTCTGGGACCACTTTACAGTCAGGACCAGGACAAAGTTGTATCATTGATGCTCTTTACCAGAAAATCCTACAGGAGAATGTTCTGCCATGAGTTTGGGACATTAAGCTGTAGCACACTTTGGTTGTACACTACAGCTTAATGTCATCCAAAGGACTCCATCAAGTCTATCTCTGAATGACTCAAACACCCAAACGAAATGTTTTATAATGGCCTAGTCAAAGTCTGAACTTCAATCCTGTCCAGCTCCTTTGGCATTATCTTGAACAAGCTTTTTATGGTGGAAAACCCTCCCCTGTGACTAAATTATTCTGCAAAGAATGGCTCTCTAATCCTCCACAATGATGTACGTAGGTAAATGACCTGACATTTAATGGTCAGTTATGATTTATCTTGGTCTCATTTTTACTAGTGTTGCACCGATACAGATACCAGTATCGGACAGGGACCCGATCCAGCACTAAAATGGTGGTATCGGTATCAGCGAGTACCAACAAATACGGCACCGATACCATTTTGATGTTTGTATGTCACTTGAACGCAGCCTTCTCTCTCCTGACTAGTATTATACATGTTATATAAGTTCATGAAAGTTGCACTATATTGGCATTTGAGAGCCAAAACTCAGGGTTTAAAAGAGATTATTCAATTATTAATGTAATTTTACTGTCTTACTGTTGCACTACTATTATACATGTTATAATTTCACAAATGTTGCACTATTTTGGTGTTTGAGAGCCAAAAGTTTATTCAACTATTGTCACCCATTTCAGGTAGGCAATAAAAAGTTATATTACTCTAAGTAGTATGCAGTTCTTCATATATACACACACACATCAATTTCAAACAGATGGTATCGCTATCGACCAATACTGAACAGCCAGGTATCAGGTATCGGTATCGGGACCAAAAAATGGCATCGGTGCAACACTAATTTTTACATCACTAAACCTTGTCTTTTCAACAGGAGTGTGTACAATTTTGAGAGTCACTGTAGTCATACTGCATTTATACTGATTAGTGGACATACACATCTGGGTGGAACCGCAGCCAAACCGTCGAGTGACATCCAAGAGATAACAAAGAGGTGCAAAATCACTTTTAAATTAAAACAGGGTTTGCCATAAAGACAGCATCCATCAGACGGAGGCCAACACCTAAAACAACAATAACATATTGAATTAAAGGACTTTAAAACTCTGTAACAACCTCCAGCCAGTTGAGCTGAGCTGAACGCAGGTTTAGATAACAACTGCAGATTGTTTTCAGCGGGCAGCCTTCAGAGAGGCGAGCTGGATAAAGTCCAGAGAGAATAGCTCCCTGCAGGCCCAAACTAAGTTCTAGAAATCAGACCAAATGTATGACAACACAGATGACTGAAAAAAAACAACCCAAGGTATTCACAACTATATACATGAACTCTACTCACTTCGATGTTTCAGCCAGTGAAAGATTTAAACCAAGTATCTCCAAATATAAAAAAATTGAGTTTCAGGGGTCCCTTAAATCTGTCCTACTGTATAACACAGACAACTCCACCCTCTTGAGTTTGATTAGATCCAGCATTCAAAGCCCGAATATTGAGTGTGTACATTTGCTTAATGGCTTTCCCCTCCTATAATGTCTTAGATTTATCCATTGCAAGGTCTCCAGATGTGTAGTGTTGGTAAAAATGTTCCCTGTGGCCAGATCCATCAAGCAAAACTCTGCCAAATGCAGATAACGAGCAAAGTGGGCCCCTAGGGTCCAGTTCTTTGTTAAAGCCACATCTCATGTCTTGAAACACAGTGCCCAGGACATACTCTTAGTTGACACAGTTTACTGGGGTCTTAATAACATATCTGCAATACAGTTTGATCAAATTTGCAACAGAATGCCACAGCTTTACAGTATTTGTCTTTCACCATGAATTTGCTGAGTTGACATGTTTTGGTGGGTAGACAGAGGGAGATACCCACCTCCATCCCTGAACTTCACCACTCTCCTCTGCTGGCTGAATGTCCGTTGAGACAGATCCT
Source organism: Fundulus heteroclitus (assembly GCF_011125445.2). NCBI lineage: Eukaryota > Metazoa > Chordata > Actinopteri > Cyprinodontiformes > Fundulidae > Fundulus > Fundulus heteroclitus. The sequence goes on along the minus strand of NC_046368.1, from coordinate 28,094,651 downwards.
ATAAAGCTACCATTGAAATCCTTTCTATCTCCACTAATGCTTATTAATATAGGCCAGCATTGCTTCATGTAAGGACAATTTCCAAATGGAACCCTTTTGATCATATTGTTGTATGTGGGTTGTCTGATTGGCTGAGCCTGGTACTGTCAGAAATTGCCAACAGCTCCAACTCCAAGTCCCAGGAAGTGAGCAAATGGAGCTATTGTTCAAAGATTGCCCAACAAATATATCATATCTTTTTTTGAAATTATTTTATTACTGTCAGTCCTCACAATGCACAACAAATTGTTTTACATATACTTTCTGGATTTTTAGAGACTTTTTTCCGTATTCCATATGTGCAAATATTTGCAGTAATGAAAAACTATTTTCAAGTAGTGGAACCAATTAAATGACATGAAACAAAAAAAATTTTGCTGCAAAGTGCCTTCAAAAAATGCATCTTGAATGGGAGTCTATGCCACAGAAATCTGTATTTAGTTTAAAATGCACATTAAAAGATGTGAAGAAATAAATCATGAATACAATATAAAGAACACTTTTGGTAATCTTTTAATGTCTACATTAATTTTCTTCTGGCTTTGAGTTTTTTTTTTTTTTTTAGAGAGAGCTTTACTTCAAGTCATTGACATTCCAATTCATCTTATTTCCATAGCGACTCTTGTTAGACGATAGATATTTTCAGGCTGTTGTTTACAAAACCACTTAAGTCAGACCTATGACACACTTAGGGATACTAAACTCAGGGAATGAATGTCTTTCTCCTGCAGGAAGTGGCTCTTGTCTACTGCAAATAACTCACATTAAACTGGATCTTTAGGCACTTTACTACAAAAAATTCAAAACGACCATTTGTTCAAATTCAACAACTAAAGTGTCATTGTAGCACCTACAAGGTTGTCAGTGACCATACATTTGGCTTATGAAATATGACTATACAAGATACCAGGGACTTCACTAGGGCTGAAAGACCAGAGGGGCAGAGAGCATTCATATGGATCTGTTATCTGCTTCTAGTTTATGGTGCAGTCAAGACAGGTTTATAAGGTGGTGTCTATATATACTGTAAGAAACAGAGATGAAGTGTTGTGTTGAAGTGCAGTGTTTAATACATTGTGAATTAGTAAAACTAATTTGGGTCTCTAACAGTCAAAACAGGGCGCTCGAGAATCGCCCTTATCAAATTTGCAGATAAAATTGTTGACACAGTAAACATAGTGAAATAAAGAGTAATTATCACATCTCTTCTCTCATAAAATGTGTCTGGCTTTAGATTTTTCTAGCATTCCCATTCCATGTTGGGTTAATTGGGTGTTGTTTTTCTGTTCAGGCCTCCAAATCTCAATATTTCAAGGCAAGGGGCACCGGACAAAAGAGTGTCCATGTGTCTGTGTCACCTTCTGGCTTCCATGTGACTTCATGCTGGTTTCTGATAGGTTAATTAAAGATTTGCCACAGGGCGCAGCTTTCTCCACCCTTGGCCAATCAGCTGGCAGGGGTTGGTCTGTGGATTGTGGACCAAAATGCAGGAGAAAAGTAGGAACAACAGGTGGTAATTACCACAGGTGAGGAGAGTGAAGTCAATTAGGCTATAAGAGAGGGAGGGCAATGAACTGGCTGGGGCAGGAGGAGTCCAGGAAAAAATGATGAATGACAAAGGCATTAGGGGAATAACCTAAGTGAACTAACGACAGGCAGGCTGAAACTGAACATGAATAAACTACTAACATCTAGAAGAACAGAAAGCTAACAAGCGACTGAAAGAAAATCTATGGATGAACAATGCTAAAACGTGCAAAACATAAACAGAACTGCAGGGTCCCAAAGAGCCTAACACTAAATTATCAAAGTACTGGGGATGCTAACATCAGTTCTTTTTGTGTCATTCTTCATCCAATCAGATTAATTCATCATACACGTCAATCAACCCCTGCCAGTTTAGATGTCCAGGGGCAAATGTCACCCAAACGATGCAATTGGAATAGTCCGACTACAACAACGACACAGCAGACAAAGGTTGAGCAAAAGCACATTCAGTCGTTTATTTACAAAACAATAATTTCACAAGGCTTTCACAGGAGGTAACAAAGCAGATTTAGTGCAGCAGATTGAGTCAGTATTCCATAAGAATATTTCACTGATGGTACTAGCACCAAATGTGGTACAAATGAAGTATAGTACCTATTTTTAAAGAAAAGCATGTTATCCAACTGAACATCCAAGATGGCCACCAGTTTTCAAGATGAGTGTCTAGGAAAAAAATGTTTCCAGCGAAAACATGTATAAATAGAAATATGCTATTGATTCAAACAGTAAATAGAATGTATTTTGACTGGAACCTTTTATTTTTGACAATTATATTCCAAAGTAGGCACCAGTTTTCAAGATGGTGGTTATTGCATGACTTAAAATCAGTACTTTCAGAGCTGTCTTGCAAAATTATCACAGATTTGGTGCTTGTACCATCAAGTCAAAAATTCTTAAGTGAATATTGACTTCTGCAGAAGGAAGTGTGCAAAAATGCAAACTAAAAGTGCTGTCAACTAGGGATGGCAGAAAGATGGTGAGGTCTGGCAAATGCTTTTGGGCAACCCTTCCACCAATTGCAACAGTAATTGACAAAATAAGGCTGCAAGACCAAATTCTGAGGGCAATGCAAATGCTCCCACTTCAGCCTCAGGTGTACACAAATGTGTGCATGCAAATGTGAGGACTGAATGATTGACTAATCGACCAGGTAAATCAAAAGAAAAGCATTTCCTGCTCCAAATGCAATATCCTTCAGATTTTTAGCAAGATAGGAAGGTACCATCTTCCTACCTTCCAGGAATAGTCTAATTATATGTATATTGCACCAGCCTACCCTAGATCAGTAGTACCACATCTTCTTATACTGTTGAAATGCAATATGCACAGTACTACAGTAACTGTACATGTCTATATGAGACTATATGTATCATCTGCTCAAATTAAAAGCATTGTTAAGAGTGTATTGTCATGTAATTCCTATAATATCATCCTAGTTTTCTTTAATTGTGTTTTTTTTTAAATCACAATTTTCAAAAAATATATTTTGATGTGTAAAACATAGAAATGGCATCATTCCATCAAAATCTAATATAATATATTATATATAATGTATAACAAACACGATTTAAAACCACTTCAAATGGCAGCCATCTTGGAAAATCAGACCCATTTTGTTGTTCTATGTGAGCAACATATTTTTCAGGGAGAATGGGTCCCAGAGCACATATGTTCCAAATTTGGTGCTTGTACTACCAAGTGAAAGATTGTTTTGGAAATCTGCTGCGCTAAAGGAATTTGGCCAGAACCAATCAGACTCAAAAATCCCACAGCAGCCAAGTGGACAGATTTATGTTTAAGTAGAGTTTATTGTTGTGCTTATCTATTACCTCTAGTGTCCAGTGTCTAAGACGACAAAAGTACAGAATAGATTCCACACTGTCAACATCTTCTACCCCTTAATGGAGCCAACATGAAAAAAAATGGTCACAAAACTAAGCACATGTGACGTTGTATTTGTAGACGTAATAAAAAAGGGTTTAAAAACGAGTTGACATGATTAGCACAACCGCCATTTACAGTGTTCACGGTAAAATTTATAAATGCTATGGATGCAAAAGTTTTATTTTAAGTGAGAAGAAAGTAGCATGGAGGAACTGGTATGTCGGTGTGACTGTTGACACAGATGTGAGTAGTTTTGTTTAGCAGAAAGTGTAAATATAGTTATGAAACTGAAACCTGCGATATGGAGGACCAGCTCTACAATATTTTAAAATAAATACAGAAATAAAAAATGCTCAATAAATAAATAAACATACAATTAATTGCCCCCAAAAATACAATAAACAAATTAGAAATTCAATTATACAGTGAGTATATATATCACTTTTAATTAGCTTCTTTATTTATTCGCCTTTGTAATATTGACTTTATTTATTGTCCGTTATAATCTTCAACTTTATTTATTAATTACTTTTTTTAAGTATTTGTTTATGTGCATGTTAATTATTTTTGTCTGTTTTATTCTTCCTTTGTATTTTTTTACCCTATTTATTTATTCGATGCTATTTATTTCTGCCTGTCATTTTTACATTTCTGTATGCATTTCTGCCTCATTATGCAAATGAGGAGGGGCTGTGTCTTAAGGGCTCAACTTCTTCCCATTGGTTGGTTAGCATTTAACTGCATCGGTTGAATCTACATGGCTTTTCCCCGCCTTAAAGCATTGTTTAGTAATGTCAGACTCAGCAGGTAGACGTTCAGTGTCCGACCTCTTATTAGTCCGTGGGCCAGAATCTGTAGGACGTCTCCTTAAGAAGTTTCATATGAACTATCAGGGGGCAACTTTCTTGCACTTGGATCTGTTGCTACACATAGCAGTGATCTCAAAACACCAATGTTCCCACGTTTTCACTTGCACATTAATAAGTTATAGGCGATAAAAAATCTAAACTGTGGCGCTCCGGTCCAAGAGGTCACGTGATTCGTTTTTTGCTGCTCAGCCAATCAGATCGGGATCGGGGTGCCGGTGCCGATCTCCAGCTGTCAATGGGCGAGAACCAGGTTACAACCTGGAGGTCGGCAGTCCATCGCAGGGCAGAAATAGCCCAGACTTTTGCCCAATTTACTGTGGTATCACCACAGACAGACAGACAGACAGACAGACAGACAGATAGATAGATAGATAGATAGATAGATAGATAGATAGATAGATAGATAGATAGATAGATAGATAGATAGATAGATAGATAGATAGATAGATAGATAGATAGATAGATAGATAGATAGATAGATAGATAGATAGATAGATAGATAGATAGATAGATAGATAGATAGATAGATAGATAGATAGATATGGGGTAGATAAGGGACACATTTGGGCATAAAAGTATAAAAGTCAGATTCAGGCCACTTTTGCCTGCAGTGTGAAAGCAGAGAAAGCTCTTTTCTTTTCTTAACATTTATTCAGCGAATCTTACACCTGGAGGAAACTGGATACAATAAAACATGACAAAAATAACAAAGTCTGATCATGCAGAAAAAAAACATCACCAAATCTAAAATTCTTCTGAACAGTCCTGTATTGTGAGTACTTCAGACTTTTTACTGATTTATAAGAAACTGAAAAAAACTTTTAATTTAGTATTCATAGGAAGCTTCAAAACAGATGTCAAATTCAGAATTGTTAGAGTTAGAAAAAGCTCACATGTTGTTTCTCATTTTGCCTGTCACGTTTTTTTAACTAAATTCTCAAAACAATGCCACACGATTTATTTAAGACGTCCAACAAGAAGTCTTTCTCAGTCAAACTCTTAAAAATAAGAGGCTGAAACAAAAGGGGTGTTTCAACAACGGCTTTGAGAACAAATTTTATCCGGATTTCAGGCTGTTTCTGTGTGTGTTTTCACTTTGGGATCCAAAAGTGTTTGCTTAATTGAATAGCAGCCCCTGACATCAAGCGAGTGCTCTCAACGCAGGAGGGCTGCAGCGATCAGCGGACGCAGATCCACCCACTGCTACAGCAGAGTTCAGACTGTTATTAATAATAAGGCCAATACAGTACGATTCTCATATTGTTTCACAGTGGTTCTGGTTTGAATGTTATGTGGCATTGTTTAACTGCAATGGATTTTGAACTAGCTGATGATTTGAAGTGTGTGCGGGAGAAGAAAATGGGAGAGTTCTAGTTACTCCCTCAGCCTCCAGCAACAGTCTGCACTGCCATTGTTGCATTTAATTAATTTTTCTACAAAGATTAGCTGGTTTTAGTTATTTTATCTGAAAGGTAACTGTAAAAAACAGTGAAACTCATATTAGCTCCTTCACTACACATAGTCATGCTGACAGCAACTGGATTGGGAGCACTTCAAGAGACACTTCGCTTTTGAAGAAATATCATGAGGTTTTTATGTTGCAGCTCGACTATTGTTGTTCTAGTTCTAGGATATTTAGATTGCATTCATTGGCTGTAACTTTCTAGACCGTACACTCATTATTTTGTACTCTGCATGTTCACCCTCCTCCTCTTTTTTTAGTTTGATACTACATGACAGTTATACTGAAAATTAACCTTTTGTCTCAATTAAATTGACCTGTTTGAATAAAATTGAAATAAAAAAATAAGGAATTCAGTGGATAACAGATCCTGGTGCTGATCTTTGTTTTGTTAGGACCTCTGCGATCCTTTGCTGACATTAAGAACAAAGATCTTTAAGACCCTCTTCTTACCTAGTTGTAAGATGCTGTCTCAGTCAGCAGCGTCCAACCTGCATTTTCTCACAATTGTTCTTTTTTCCTGTCCATTTACTGGAAAACCACCCTCAAGCCATTGCTCAGTTCAGTATTTCTGCAAGATGGGGGAAGGGTTGGTCCTGATGGCTATGTGTGACCCCATACTCTGATTAATAGAGTAGGTGAGGGCAAAGGTGCAATGCACACCCCCATTCATTACCTTATTAGGATGGCTCACAGCTAAAGGTGATTTCTCTTATTATGTCCCAACGAAGAAGGCTGAACTCCACACACTGAGCCATCGAGTCAGGCTTTTACCCTCCACAAAATGTGGAGTCCTTTTAAAATGTTCTACATAATGTCACACCACTTTATACAGTGACTGGCAGTCAGAGAGAAATTCAACCTGATGATGAGTTACAAACAGCAACTTGTGACTCCAGCTTACCTGCTGCTGAAGAATGCTCCAATTATTTATTCACACATGCTACAACGGAGGCAGTTATGTGTATTTGTGCACATTACTGCATCCTGTTCGTATGGATGTGTTTGTTTCAACCCTGAGACACATTTAATTCTTGCAGCTTCCAAGGTGAGGCTATATGTTTAAATTAGAGCTTTATTCGAGGTAATTGAGACTGTAATATTTGTGAGTTGAGATCCCAGGTAGATTTGTGTCCCTAGGTGATATTCCAGCCTGTCTCGACTGATAATTTGAACTCTCGTTTGAGAGGTTACAAAGGTGCTTTACACGGCAGTATTCTCATTCATAACATTGGTTTAATTTCTGGGGGAAAAAAGGGCCGTGTCAATGGAAAAAGTCCAAATAGCACAATGCACTTGTAGACCAAAGAGAATTCACATATAGAATATGTAGAATACTGAATAAAAAAGGGATTAAGTAACAAACAATGAAAAACATTATTAAAAATTTAACTTGATAATTTTACATTAAATGCAAACTTATTGTGAGTTTTTATTATTTTAAGATACTGGCTCGGCTGTTTGCCTGCTCTGTCACCACCATGGCAACCAACACATTTCATGCACCTGTGGGTTCTGCCGCTGCAACGCAATCAAGTAAACAGCATGCATCTGTTTTTCGGCCTTCAAATACATCATTATAAGCCTGAGTGCTAGTAAACGTCCAGTATTCCTCACCTGCCTTGTCAAGTTCCTTCAACCCATGGATTTCCTCGTCTTGCCTCGCCTCGCCATTGCCAGACGGGGCTTTCTTTTTTTTTCTGGACATCAAGCTGGATTGTGTTCCCGACCACAATCTTAGCCAAGACTAAGAGCTCTGTTGGAGCTCAGCCAGGAAGAAGGTGAAAATGAGCATCAGACTGTATCTGATAGCCATAATATGAGACTGTAGGAGACCCTCCCTTAGTTGACCCGCACCCCCGGCAGATTTTTAGCTGGACAGGTAAGTTAAGTCCATATAACAGGGAAGTTTATTTTAGTGTTATGTTAGAAACAGGGTAGCGTAGTTCAGCAACTACTCTGTCCTCCCGACAGAGACGGCTGGTTTGTTCGTCTCCTTCTCCCCTCATCAGATGATTTCAGTTATTTTTTCTTTTGTGTGTACATAGTTCTTTAATTTCTTTAATCTTGATTTAGTTCAGTTGTTTTAGTTAAGTTTCACACACCTAGTATAGAAGAGTTGTTGATTGAAATGTATTGTAATTCAGGTAAGCAACATCCAATAACGGTGTTCTCTGGATGTTCATTTAATTCTGTTAATAAATTCTTATACTCGAAGAGGTGTTGCCACTTACTTATTCCATATAGTGCAGAGTTTGCTGTTAGAAGAATGCCAGTGCTCGACTCACTCTTTCAACTATTGTCCTAATATCAAAGTCAATTGGCTTCATATTCACTGGACAATACCTAACAGGCTGAGAGTTATTTAATAAACTTTAATTAACTTAAAAACATGCGTACTTGCACAACAGATCTGTCAGCAAGCTCTCCTCGGACCCTGGCCAGAGCCGGCAGTCATTGACTGCACCAGGGCTTGATTTATTTGTTTTAAATAAACCTTTTAAAATGCAACGCCATGTCTAGCTTGAAAATTGAATTGTTTATTCTTTCTGGATAACATATTAAGGATTTAAAAAGATCTCCTTGCATGAGATCTTATGTTAAACAGTATAATATCTGTCCATGCAAAGTGCTTTGTTGATGATGTTTTAGTGCACATTATTATCATACTAAGGTGAGTGCTATGAAATTGACACTGTATCTATATTTGAGACTTTAATTTTGAAGTAGTTCCTGAGTTATGTGGTTATGTTGTCATCAAATAATAAAAACTTAATGTTCTACTCTACTGACAACAATTGGGTATGTTGAAAAAGACTTCTCTACTTTAATAATGAGACAGACTGAAATAAGATAGAAGCAAAATGTAAGCACTGTAATAATAACATAGCAGGTTCACTTTTAGTCCATAATAATGCTAAAGTTGGTATCTGCTGTTCTGATTCTTATAAAGGCTGATCAGTTTTTATAAAACTACAAGTCTTCACCTGATGTTCAAAATCTAAATAGCTTAGGCTGATCTGATTCAACTTTATAATTATACATTAAACTATTTTATTTTCTCAATCTAAAAAAGTTATTTTAATGCTCCAGCTCTTAAAGCCAGCACCGGCTAGACGCATATAACATGCATAAGACACCCCTCAAAGCTGGCCACCTCAAACCTTAAAAACCTTTGGAATATGAAAGTTACATTGCTGTGAAAAAAAAACATGTTACCTTTATCCCGCACATTTTTTCTGTTTTTACCCTGGACAGGTCAACAAACTATCAAAGGGCCTCACAAATAAACATGACCACAAACACAATTTAGAGAGACTATTTAAGTTAACATGCATATTTTTGGACTATGGGAGGGAACCAGAATACATGGAGCAAAACCAAGAATGCAACGGGAAAAAAGCAAACTCCTGGGTGCAGAAAGACCCCAGGATGGGATATGACCGGAAGACCTTCTTGCTGCAAGGCAAGAAGGCATCCAATGGGGCAGCTGGAACCAGCTGCCCCATTGGATGACAAGGTCAGAGAAATTTTTGTTCTAAAAATTTGTCAACAAACAAAAGGTAAGGTACACTGTACATGGGCAGGTGCATCACAGGAAACATTTCACATGCAATTCAGTTCCAAAAAGGATTACATCAAGATGCTATGTCTTCTAATGCTTTGTGAAATCACTATTAAGAAGGGAATAACATCTTCCGAAAAATAGCAGTGATGCATAACTATTAGAAACTTTTTAATATACATTACATCTCCTATTTTTATACTTCAGTTGCAATTTGTTCATTCTAGACTACTGAGCTTTGAAACATTGTGGTTCACTTTAAAACAGAGATTGTCAGAAGCAGTGCCTTACCTATTATAGTGACACAAATGTATAGATTTATAAAGAAATTTCCCATTGAAAATATGTATATAACATTTTCTGAACAGGCTCAATGAAACACGTTCAAATGACCTACTTCTCAGTAAACAACCCAGTCCCATCATCAATAGTTATGTATGCCTTGGACAGATTAGAAAGAATGAGCAATAGCAGCAAACTTTTTTTAAATTACAATTTCAAATCAAGATATCTGTTGGTTGACTAGTGAAAATAGCCAAGAAGATATTGCAAGTGTTGAAAATACTATTTATTCACTCTTTAAGGGTGTGTGTGTGTGTGTGTGTGTGTGTGTGTGTGTGTGTGTGTGTGTGTGTGTGTGTGTGTGTGTGTGTGTGTGTGTGTGTGTGTGTGCGCGTGTGTGCATGCGAGGCTTCGCACTAGATACTATTGACTGAAGCTTTTGAAGGGTGTTAACACTAGCTAAGGGTGTGACAGTTACTACTGAAAGAAAGAAAGAAAGCGCTACAAATCGAAAGAGTTGACAGCTTGTACCATTCATTGGCTGCATTGTTAAAAACTTGTCAATTCAAAATTTACTTTAAGGCATATTGATGTGGCAATAAGCTATGATAGGCAAGAGTGTCTCACAGGAGTTCAACTAAAGTGTATGTTTAAAAGCAAAATATGAAAAGGGCAGATTTCTTGCAAATTTTATAGTATATAAACACACTTTGGTAAGATTTTCAGCCTTTATACTTGTTTTCATATAACACTGAGCAAAACATGATGGCTAAATTAGTATGAAAGGGAAAAGGCAGGGAAAGAGATAAAGGTTATTTTATTTCAGTCAATTTTATTTTTTTCCCCAGATAATTTTAATAAAATTTAGTGCAATTCCATTCATTTCCTCTTGGCTAATATAAGTTCAGTTGAATTATTTTTTGTTCACTTTAGTTTATTTCAATTCATTACAGTTTACCTATGTACAGGTCTACTCCGTTTAGTCAATCCAGTTTAATTCAATTCAGTTCATATCTGTTTAGTTCAGCTCAGTTCAGTTTGGTTAATTTTACTTCAGTTGAGTTTAAATAATTTCAGTTTAGTTCAGTAAGGTTTAATTGAGTTAATTTCATTTCAATTCAGTTGGTCAGTTCAGTTTGGTTCAGTTTATTTTGATTTAGTTGAGTTAAACTCAATCCAGTTAAATTTATTTTCGTTCAGCTAAATTCAGTTTGGGTTATTTCAGTTCAGTAGTTTAGTTTAATCAACTCACTTCAATTCTGTTGATATCGGTTCTGTTCAGAATTAAATCAATTCAGTTCAGTTCAAATCACTTCTATTTATTGCAGTTGAAGTTAGTTGATTTTAGTTTGTTGAGTTTGTTGAGTCCAGTTCAGTTGAGCTCCATCCAATTTAGTGCATGACAGATAAATATGTTTCAAATTTGAATTATTTTATTTCAGTTCATTTTTTAACTATTTCAGTTCAGCTGATCTGATTTTAGTGTAATTCAGTTTATTAATGTTAAATTTGTTGCATTTACATTAATTCCAAATCACAACAAGACCGACAGATAAAATTTCTTTCAGATTTTTAAAGTCTACATAATTTACCTAGATAAAAAGCCTGTTCTGCAGAGTACATTCTGAGGTACAACTTTCTATGAAACCTCCAGAAAAACCTAGTTCAGACTAAGCACACATCTGTCATGACCAGAGATGTCAAAAGTATTCACATCTATTACTCAAGTAGAAGTGTAAATTCTAGGGTTTAAAAATACTTCTGTACAAGTAGAAGTATCAACTCAAACCTTTTACTCAAGTAAAAGTATGAAAGGATCAGATATAAAACTACTTAAAGATATATAGCCACATTATATGCTTAAAAAAAGATCAAAAACCGTTTGATCATGATAAAATAAAGCTATATATACCAAGCCTCCATCTTGATAGTGTTTTGATAGTCACTTTTACTTCTAGACTTTGCACACTACATTTGCCTACGTTTTATCCAACAATATGCCTCATTTGATCCAAGTAACAATTCTTTTCTTGTTACAGGCAACCACCATGCTTCTTATTCAGGAGTAGCTATGCAGGGCCTGGAGCAAAATGCTAACTGCTAATTAGCAAAATAATCAATAAATATTCAATAAATAAGTAAAACTTCTGTCCAAATGTTTTATGTGCAAATCTATGCTTGAAGTGCAGTGCTAAATAAGGTGCTTGTTAAAGTGCTTTAATTAAGTGCCAAGGTGCTCATAAAGTGCTGTAGAAATTACCACAGTAAAAATAATACCAGTAACGAAGATCCCTTTGTTTCAATGCCTACAACTTTGAAGATGTAATTTCTTATTGTGAAGCAAGCAGCAAATAAGACCAAATAAAACTTCAGCATCTATAACAGTTCACTCCCCACAACTCAGAAATTTCCATTAGCACTGCCTTTTGTGGCAATTCCAGCTGCAAGTGGCTCTGGGTCAGTCTCTTTGACCTTGCCACATCTATACACTGGGACTTTTGCCCATTCATCAAGGCTAAACTGCTCCAGCTACTTAATATTGGATGTTTATTTTTATTGAGAACAGAGATTTTCAAGTCTAACCATAAATCGTAATTCGATTGAGGTTTGGACTTTTGACTACACCCTTCCAACACATTTAAATGTTTCCCCACTTTAGTGTTACTTTAGCAGCATGCCTTTGAGTCATTGTCCTGCTGGAATGAGAACCTCCATTCCAGCCTCAAATCACAGGAAGACTGACTCAGGTTCTGCTCCAGAATATCCCTCTAATTAGCACCATCCATCTTTCCCTCGATTCAGGCCAGTTTCCCAGTCCCTACTGTGGAAAAAACATTCTCACACCATGATGCTGTCAGCACCATGTTTCACTGGGGGGATGGTGCTCTTTGGGTGATGGAAGGGTTGGGTTTGCACCATAGTGTCTTCCTTATTGGCCAAAACGTTAAATTTTAGACACTGGCTCATCTATCTGGACAGATGGAGCATCATCCATAGGACAGATGCTCCAGTCTCTGGTGTGGAACTCTATAGCTCCTTCAGGGTTACTGTCATGATTTGTCCTAGATGAACCCGGACGGAGCACACACACACAGAACTGTCTTTGAGAATTTATTGCAAAGGGTGGATGGTGGATGACAAGAACCAGAGTCTGTTACCGGACGGAGATGTAGGATGCAGGAGCTGGCTGACAGGAACGGAGCGGAGAGAAATCCAGAGGAGCTGGGCTGCTGAAGAACCAGGACGGAACCAGAGGACAACGGAGACGAAGGAGCAGAAGCAGCGCAGCAAACAGGTACCTAAACAGACGAATCCTGACTAATTAGTATCCAATGGGTGACACTAATTAGCCCCCCAAGACTGGACTTCAGACGGCCTAAAACAAACTCAAAGTAACCTAACCTAACCAGGGTGGGTGGAAGGAGGCTCAGGATTGAGGGAAGAATCAAAACAGGGCAAACCAAAAATAGAGAACACTGGTGAACCGAAGAGCCTAGAGAACACTGGGGAATCAAAGAGCCTAGAGAACACTGGGGAACCAAAGAGCCTAGAGAAGGAAGGAGGGCGTAAGCAAACGCTAGGGGAACAGGAGAGCATATGGAAACGCTGGGGGAACAGGAGAGCGTATGGAAACGCTGGGGGACAACAAGCATACGAAAATGCTGGGGGACAACAAGCGTACAGAAACGCTAGGGGACAACAAGCATACAGAAACACTAGGGGACAACAAGCGTACAGAAACGCTAGGGGGACAACAAGCATACAGAAACGCTGGGGGACTAGAAAGCATAAGGAAATGCTGGGGACTAAAAGGACGTTAGGAAACGCCAGGGAACAAAGGAGGACGTAAGGAAACGCCGGGGTACAGGAGGGTGTGAGGAAACGCTGGTTAGCTAGAGGGCGTTAAAGAACTCAGGATGGTGGGCTAGGGTCAAAACCAAAACTAGAGAGCACTAGAACAACACCAAAACTAGAGAACGCTAGGATAACACAGAAACTACGGGAAGCTAGAACCACACAGAAACTAGGTGAAGCTAGGACCACGGAGAAACTAAGGAGCACTGAAACCACTCAAAACCAAGGAGTGATGAAACAAATTAAAACTAGGGACCACTGGGACCTAGAGAGCACCAGAATCTTATGAGTGCTGGGACTTTATGAGCGCCGGGAGAGCACATGAACCCATTGAGAGTGCAGGAATCCCTGAGAGTGCAGAAACCCTTGAGAGCACAGGAACCATAGGGCGCAGGAACCTTTAGGGCGCAGGAACCTTGTGAGTGCAGGACCTTTTGAAAGCGCAGGAACCCTTAAAGGCGGCGGAACCTTGAGAGCGCAGGAACCCATTGAGAGCACAGGAATCCCTGACAGCGCAGGAACCCTTGAGAGCACAGGAACTATAGAGCGCACGAACCTTTAGGGCGCAGGAACCTTGTGAGCGCAGGGCCTTTTGAAAGCGCAGGAACCCTTAAAGGTGGCGGAACCTTGAGAGCGCAGGACCCCTTGAGAGCACGAGAACCCTTGAGAGCACAGGAACCATAGGGCGCAGGAACCTTGTGAGCGCAGGACCTTTTGAAAGCGCAGGAATCCTTGAAGGCGCCGGAACCCTTGAGAGCACAGGAACCCTTGAGAGCGCGGGAACCCTTGAGAGCACAGGAACCCCATTGAGAGCGTAGGGACCTTTGTGAGCACGGGAACCTTTGTGAATGCGCTGGGCAGTGATGACTTTAAAAGGGCTGGGCAACGGCGACTTGATGCGCTGGGCAGCGTCTGGGGCGGGTGTCGCGGATGGCGACCCCAGCAGACAAACCAGAGGCGGGCGTCGCCAACAGAGACCTCGGGCTGAGGTGGAGCGGAACCCTCTGTGTCCTCGGACTGAGGCAGAGCAGAAGCTTCGATGGCCTCGGACTGAGGTGGAGCGGACAATCCAGCCTGCACCAAAGCATGTATGTGCTCAGGTTCATCTTTTGGCCAGCTCGTACTGTCATAATTTGTCTTACATGAACCCAGACAGGGCATGCACACACAGAGCTGTCTTTGAGAGTTTATTGCAAAGGGTGGATGGTGGATGACAAGAACCAGTCTGGTACCGGACGGAGATGTAGGATGCAGGAGCTGGCTGACAGGAACGGAGCAGAGAGAAATCCAGAGGAGCTGGGCTGTGCAGAACCAGGACGGAACCAGAGGACAACGGAGACAAAGGAGCAGAATCAGCAGCGCAGCAAACAGGTACTTCAACAGACGAGGAGCAGGATGTGACAGATGAGGACTGGAACTGACTGGCTTGATGGTAATGATGGCTGAGGACAGGAGCGAACAGACTTGACAGGCATGGTGTTGGTTTGACTGAAGACGAGCCGGCGATGAGGAACAGACTAAGGTGAGCTGTGACGTGAATCCTGACTAATTATTGTCCCACAGGTGTAACTAGTTGCTGAAGGAGCAGAGGGTGAGCTGAGAGACAGGAGAAGGAACCAAAAAACAACAGAGAAAAAGCTAGACAAAGACCAAGTCATGACAGTTATCATTAGTCTGTGTACTGCCTTTCTGATTAATGCCCTCCAGGCCTGCTTTGTAAGTTCTGGTGAGCCAGCATCTCTTGGCAGGTTGGTTGCGGTACCATGTGCTTTCCATTTGGAGAAGATAGCTTTGATGGTGCTCCAGGGGAACATTAAACATTTTTATATTTTCTATTACCCCACCCTGACATGTACTTCTCAATAACCCCCCCCCCCCCCCCCCCCCCCCCCCGACTTGTTTGAGGAGATACCTGGTCATCACAAGGTGATACCTCTTTGCTTTGTGGTGCTCCAGCCTGTAGGGCCATTCAGAAAAGCTGCATTTGACACTTAAATTGCTCATAGGTGTACACAATTTCGCTAATTATGTGACATTTGATGATAATTCTATTATTCCATTCAATTTTATTTATATAGCGGCAATTCACAACACATCTCAAGGCACTTTACAAAGTCAAATTCAATCAAATCATACGGACAGATTGGTCAAAAGGTTTCCTATCGAAGGAAACCCAGTAGTTTGCATCAAGTCTTGAGAAGCAGCATTCACTCCTCCTGAAAGAGCGCAGTGCCACAGTGCACAGTCTGCATTGTCAATGGCTTTGCAGCAATCCCTCATTCTGAGCATGCATGTGCAGCAGTGGAGAGGAAAACTCCCCTTTAACAGGGAGGAAAAACCTCCAGCAGATCCAGGCTCAGTGTGAATGGTCATCTGCTACGATCTACTGGGAGTTAGAGTCGAGACACAAAAAAGCACAGAAGCACACATTGATCCAGGAATCCTTTCTATGTTAAAGGGTAATGGTAGAGGTGGTGTCACAGCTACCCCAGACCAGGTGTACCTACTATGAAGAAAACAAAATGACAGAACATAAAAAGTTGAAATAACAAATAATGCAAATTGGAGAACAGTAAGAGAACTCAACTGAGTGAGGAAAAATATACTCTGGTGTCCTCCAACAGCCTAAACCTATAGCAGCAAAACTACAGAGATAATTCAGGATAACCTAAGCCACTCCAACTATAAGCTTTGTCAAAAAGGAAAGTTTTAAGCCTAGTCTAAAAAGTAGACATGGTGTCCACCTCATGGACCAAAACTGGGAGTTGGTTCCACAGGAGAGGAGCCTGATAACACAAAGATCTGCCTCTCATTCTACTTTTAGAGACTCTAGGAACCACCAGTAGACCTGCAGTCTGAGAGTGTGTAATGCCCAGAAATCAGAGGACCCAGAATTCAGCCAGACACAAGCATTTAGCGTTAAGAAAAGAGTTTATTACAGAAAAACACTGCTGCAGGTAGAATGTGGATGAAGACGCAATGCGTCTAGCAAATGTTCGGTGGTCGAGAAACAGGCACAGGGTCAGAACCGTGATGGCAGAATCGAGCAGGGGGATCAGAGGGGATTACCAGAGTCAGAAATCCGAGAGCCGGTTGAGAGTCAAAGCCTGGTGATCAGAAATGTAGGAACAGTCTAAATCAGAATCCAGGGCAGAGTCAGGGCAGAGATACAGGTCAGGAATCCAAGTGGCACAGATAACAAGATCCGACAGGGAAACGGCAGGCTCTGAGAATCAGGAGGCAGAAACTGGACGGGCAGGCAGGCAGGCAGGCAGGCAGGCAGGCAGGCAGGATCCAGGACGCTGGATTGGATTCACCTGTGGCTCGTAATAATCTGGCACTGGTGACTGGTCTGAGGGCTGGTTATATAGTGAGAGATGCAGGTGGATCTGATGAGAGTTGATGAGAGATGGGGAGGAGCTGAACAGGTGTGTCAGATGATAATCAGACCAGCACTAGTGCCGAGATCATGACAGAGTGAAGTGCTCTGTTAGAAACATAATCAACACAATCAGAGCTCTGATATATGATGGAGCTTGATTATTAAGGGCTTTATACATGAAAAGGATAATTCTATTCTTGATTTCACAGGAAACCAATAAGAGGAAATTAAAATAGGAGAAATGTGATCCCTCTTGTTAATTTTCATCAGAACCCTTTCTGCATCGTTTAGATCAGCTGAAGGCTTCTAACTGCATTTTGTGGATTTCCTGATAGTAAAGAATTACAATAATCCAGCCTTAACGTAACAAATACATGGACTAGTTTTTCTTATAAAAAGCTGCCCCTCGAACTCCTTAGTGGGGTGGGTGGCTTTCCATCTATCAAGCTCGACATCCCTATACCAGAGGCCGGGGAGCTTGAGGTTTCTTCATAGTATCTTAGCTGTCCCTAAGATTGCTCTCTTTTGGACTAAGATGTCTGATGTTTCTCCAGGTATCTGTTGGAGCCACTTCTAAAGTGTGCTCTGAGGACCACTGGCACTGGTGTTGTCTTCACCTTCCAGGATCTTTCTAGTTCTTTCCTGAGCCCTTCGTATTTCTCAATTGTCTCGATCACAACAGCTGTCCTCTGCTGCTTATAAATGATCACAATGTCCTGCTGGTTGGCCATTATCATTTTTTCTGTTTGTATCTGGAAGTCCCACTGGATCTTAGCTTCGTCATTCTCCACTACCTTAGGGGGTGCCTCCCATGTTTCTGTACACTATACCAGCCACTTGGTTGTGGCATTTATGTATTTCTTACCTGCTAGTATCTTACACTCTGCTGTGAGATGCTGGATGGTTTCTGGGGCTTCTTTGCATGGCCCTGATGTTCACTAGGCCTCTGCCTCCATTGCGCTTGGTGTGTGTGTGCGTATATGTATAAATGCATGCATGCATGCATGTATGTATGTATGTATGTATGTATGTATGTATGTATGTATGTATGTATGTATGTATGTATGTATGTATGTATGTATGTATGTATGTATGTATCTATCTATCTATCTATCTATCTATCTATCTATCTATCTATCTATCTATCTATCTATCTATCTATCTATCTATCTATCTATCTATCTATCTATCTATCTATCTATCTATCTATCTATCTATCTATCTATCTATCTATCTATCTATCTTCCTCTTAGGTTTTGTTATATTTTTATTCTCTTTGCACGTTTGTTGGAATGTAACAATAGGTGAAAAAAGCCAAGGGACTGTAAAGCACTGTTGCAATCAATCCCTATTCCCTTCATTTGTCTCAAACAGAGTCACTTCTGCAGCTGATGTTTGTGGTTAACATGGAGGGGGACCGTTTTGGGAAAGTTATGATTGATCACATTTAATGATACAGTCCATAGACATTAGCAGAAGGTCTGTAGTGGCAAACCAACCTTAAAAAAGGGAAAAAAGCTCTTCCACAAAGAGCCTAGTTTTGCCAGATGAATAAGATACATCCTTTTCACCAACTTGCTTCCTTTCCTAAACCAGAAAATGTACTTTTGCACTACATGCATGTATTTGTTAAGACTTATTTTCTCAAGAAAACATTCTGTTGTTGTTATTTCCAACAATAGTTAGAGGATGTATCATCATCCATATTTGATGATGCCTTTCTGTTTTAAAGAGGTGTAGCTCCGAATGTTCTTTTTGTGTCATAAAATTAATCTTAAAGTAAAAGTATGTATCTGCTTTGAATAACATCGGCCTACTGCAATTAACTTATGTTGCAGATGATCATTTATGGGATTTCTACCTCTAAAATGGGATTTTGCTCTTCATGAGCAGCCTACGGTTTTATTTCTACCTAATATTGTTGTGAGTCCCCAACAATTGCTCATTTAGAATTTCACAGATTCTGATGTTTTATCTTTCTTTGGATATTCACCGGTGTAGTGCATTCTAAGGGAAGTGTTTGTATTTTCGTGCATATACGTTTTCTATGTAGCTTTTGTTTCTACGTGTTACTGTAATCCCAGACAAGGTGGTGCTGATGCTCCTGAACTTGGGACTGCCCACTGCTCTGTGTTCTTGGATCAGAGAATTTCCCACCAACATCATCCTCTCTGGTCCCGAACATGGGACACCCAATGGATGTGTGCTCAGTTCACTCCTCTTCACTCTATTCACACCTCAAACGTGCTTGTGAAGTTCGTGCGTGACTCTGTCATGGTGGAGCTATTCACAAACAATGATGAGACTCACTACAGACAGGATATCCATTATTTGATCCAGTAGTTTTTAGACAATTGTCCTGAACACCAGAAAAACCGAGTAGGTTGTTGTAGATTTTCAGAGAGGTCTGGAAATTTGTACATAGTTCCAGGAAGACAAAACACGCCTCACTCCTGATAGACTGAGAGGCAGTGAAGCGTGTTGACAATGTCCAGTGGGCCTTCATTTCTCCTCTGATCTCTCCTGGACCAGGAACCCCTCAGTCCTGGTGAAGAAGTCTCAGAAGAGGCTCTACTTCCTCATATGGATGAAAACAGTTGGGATGTCCATCAGAGTGCTTGATAACCTTTACAGAGCCACAATAGAGAGCATCCTGTGTCTAAGGGCAAGAGTGTGTTACAGGAGCTGCACCACACAGGAAAGAAAGGATTTGGTCCGGGTGGTTAAAGCTGCTCAGGGGATTGTGAGATCTCCTCTCCCTGATCTGGGCTTCATATACAACAGACAAGTTCATATTGCACATATTATTTATATTGTTTGTCTGTGTGTATCCTAAGCCGGTGTCTGTCTCGAAAAGATTTCACCACGGTAACACGTGGTGACAATAAAAGATTCTTTATACTTGACTTCAGGAGAGAGCCAGGACCATTGTCGCTAACCCTCCCACCCTGCCCACAGCCTGTTCGTATCGCTGCCCTCAGGAAAATGGTACAGAACCATCAGAACATGGACTAAACGACTCAAAGACAGCTTTTTGCGCCAAAGTTGTCAAAGCCACCACTCCCCTTTTGACTCTCACTTTCACTGCTACATTTTGTTGCCCCAATTCCAGTCCTAAATAAATCTTTTTTTTTCTGTCTTTTATGTTGTCAGTCATGGTGCCCCAAACTATTTTGTTATGTATAGGTTGTTGTGTATGGATAATGACAATAAAGGCAATTCTGATTCTGATGAGGTACATGGTTGTGTAGCTATTATCAATTATCTTTTTTACTTATATAAAAACAAATATAAAATGATCTAAAAAGGGATATGGAAACAGCCATGTCTAAACATATTAAACCAAATATATATTGTCAGCAACAAATCTTTAGTGTGTTCTCAGTTACTTTAAGGTCATTTTCAGTGCTCTAAAACTATTTCCTGAAGGAAACTTGTTTTTTATATATTTTTACGCATTTTACAACATAGAATTGGGTGTGTTAATTTATTTAAGCACCAACAAAAAGGGGATTTCAATAAAAAGCCCTGGCTGGTGTGTGAGATTCTTGCGCACACATAGGCTCATGCTTATCTGCGTAACAGTCCACGGATGCTTGAATATTTCTCTGTTTGTGAGTTTGGGGTTGGCTGGCTGCAGAGCGATAGAAGTGTTGCTGGTGCTGAGCAGGAGACGGGAGCTGGGGAAGATAGAGGGGAAAGAGAGAGTCCCTCAGGCGTGTCCGGGCTCTGATGGCTCCCCTGACAACCTCCTCTGTAATGGTCTCCCTCTCTCTCTCTGAGTGCTGTGAAATTGCAGGCCGGCGCGCTACAGCTGAGGACTCGGAGGAGACAAACGGCCTTTTAATTCAGAGCGCAGAGAGGTGACGGAGAGGGAGGCCCTCAGGGAGGGCTACCAATCAGACATCCATCATGCTAACCTCTCCCTTGGGATGGACCCTGCCAAAGAGGGGCCCTGGAGGTGGTCTAACATGTGTGTGAGCGCATATGCGTGCGTATGTGCATGCCTTTGGGGTTGGGGGGTTGGGGGGGGGGGGCTACCGTAGTGACTGCAGGGGAAGGAGGGGGCAGAACCGGTGTGCTCAGGTGTCCAGGCTGTCACGGTGCTGAGTGGAAAAGACCCAGGCAGAGAAACTGGGGGGTGGGGAATTTGGATGTGTTAACTGATTTCTTATTTCATCCAAAGCTTTTTGCTTTCCTGGCTACCAAATATTTTCTTCACACTCATAATTACAGGAGTGAGTATTAAGTTGTTTAATTATCAAAAACATTTTCCTTTACTGTAGCAGTTTCTCTAGATTTAAAGCAAGTATTCAGAAACAATGTTGTTGATATTTTCCCTTTTCTTTGACAAGCATTACTGGGGATAAGAGCCACAGATGCTCCAACCGTTTATGAAGAACTCTTGATAAAAGAAAATAAATTCTTCTTAAACCACTTCAGATGTCGTTCCTTGGGTAAAATACACATACCAACAGGCGCACAGCACTATCAGAGTTTCTCTTCTTTGTAAACAAACTCATAAACAAGTAAATGAAAATGTTATGAAATGCTGCATCAAAATTCTTTAGTAAGTGGATTCTTTCATGGATAATCTTTTGTGAGTTTTGCTCGGCTTGAAGGATTTCAGATCTATAATTTTTTGAATGAATACAAGCCATCCTGCAGCATCCCATCCTGGCTGAAGCTTTCTTCAGAGGGGGTGTTTTTATGCAGTAAGAAAAGGCAAGATCTCATCATTGAGCTTTGAATGTGATGAAACTCAATGCGGACCCCACTGAAATGTAGTTTCACTTCAGAATTTTAAGAATTATTTTAAATTTTACTGTGACATTGTAAAAGAGTACTGATTGAAGGCTTGTTCAGCACATCATTACAAAAGATATATATGTATTTTACTATCAGCTTACTGACTGTCTTTTGTGTGTTTGAAAATAGATCACTTACAGTCGGTTTTGGTGGATTTATGGTTAGAATTCAACACAAATTCCCTTGAATACTGTATGTACAGTTTTTTACAGAATAGAACTGGAGTTCACAGAATGGAAAGAGAGTAGACGTCGCATGTGAGCATGTGAGAGGTTTGCGATGAAAAGAAGAATGCCTGTTGCTGTCCTTGGAGCTCCCTGCCTTCAGCACCATGGAGAGCTCCCTCATTCTTCTCTGCAGGTGAGGCTGCAGCGTTCGTCGTGAACAGGGGAGCACAACAAAAGCAAAAGCAAACCGGGCTTTTTATTCATTTGCAACCATGCTATGTAGTTGCATTTGTGCATGCGGCTACATACATGTGGGTCTTCTTGCTAAACTAGTCTTGGGTTGATTTAAGATAGTATAGAGGAGTTATGGGTTTGACTCAAAGTTTGAACCAAAGAAAATGTTTCAAGGTTTCAAATTTCACAACAGAGCTTCCAAGAGAGGGTTTAAAAGGACCAAATAATTTTTGGGTTAATTGCTTACTGCTTTAATTTATTTGCAATTATATAAAAATGGAATTGTGTATTTGTTGTTGAGCAGAAGCTAAATTAGGTAGAGATTGTTAATTTGAATATAACAAAAACAAAGTTTTTTGCATACAGGATTAACCACATCAAGCGCAATTAGACATAATGTTAAATTTTCCAGTCTCAGGTATTTAAACTGCTTTATTGATGCTGCTTTTGCTACTGGGGCTTTGAAACTGAATTACAGCGTAAACTTCTGTATGTTATTTCATAAGCGTGTGGTAAAAAAAAAGTAAAATCACATGTGGATGTCAGTCACACTCTGACCGCTAGATGGCGGCAAAGGACATCTAATACAGCCTTGATATAAATAAACTATGCAACAACAGGCTTTTAGACAATAAGCAATTGGAGGACTGAAAATTGATCGTTTTTTGGTTTTAGTCTAATTCTTGATTAAAAATTACCTAATGAATAAAATTATAGTAAAAAACAAACCAGCAAAAAATCAAAAACCTCATGGTCCTTTCAGAATTTGTGGAACATATTGTACAATGTATTTATAAATCTCAGATATGACTCTATAAAGAAGTATGAGGTGATTTCTAGGTCTCTTATACAAACAAGGTTGCCATTCCTCACCCATTGTTTGGTTAAAGCTAATTTCCTTGACCAACACGATAGACCCTGCAATGCAGTCAAACAAATAACCCAGAATCTTTTACAATGTATTATAATTCTTAGTACTATTGTGTGTGGAATGCTTTAATGATGCAACCACAAAGACAATGCAGAAAGGATTCCACATGCCATTAATATTTTAAAGCATGTGCACAATAAAACAGAATATAAAGTATTAATCATTTAAACGATTCACGTTTTAATCAAGCATGTCTGTTTGTATTGTTCAGTAATGTTGAAGTTGTATTAACATGACCTACTTTAAGCCTACCAAACATTTTGATACAAAGTTAACTGGACATATTTGCTCAGATAGGCGTTCTTTTCATTTGTTATGTCAAAACTGAGAACAGTAAGGTGATTGGATAATATTGATGTTTTTTAGGGACTTTAGTTCACATTAGAGAGCGTAGAGAAGCATTTAGCATAAGCTAGTGCTTGCTATGTTAAACATCTCCAACTTCAACTGCATGATCACAAAGCTAGTAGAGACTTAAAAGCTACATTTATTTATATATTTTTTTCTTTTTTTTTGGAGTTGTGTTAAATTATTATTATTATTATTATTATTATTATTATTATTATTATTATTATTATTATTATTATTATTTAG
Organism: Fundulus heteroclitus; assembly: GCF_011125445.2. Lineage (NCBI taxonomy): Eukaryota > Metazoa > Chordata > Actinopteri > Cyprinodontiformes > Fundulidae > Fundulus > Fundulus heteroclitus. The sequence continues at coordinate 28,071,030 of NC_046368.1, read as the reverse complement.
CTGTATTAATTTGTTGATTCATTTAACCTTGGAGTTTTTGTTTGTTTGTTTGTTTGTTTGTTTGTTTGTTTGTTTGTTTGTTTGTTTGTTTGTTTGTTTTACCAAAGAGGCAACGAGGTGGATACAAATTATAATTTTCTACAGTGGTATATAAAGATTGTGAACTTTGAATACACTAGATGGTCAATGAAAGACCTCACAACGGTGTTGTCTTTAAAACTAAATAAAAACATTTATTTAGGCTTAAACAATTATTATTTCGTAATTCAAATTAGAAGTAATCATTTTCAGTCCCTTCTTGTTTGCCTTATCATTAGATATCAGTCACGAAATCTCACTTTTTAATGATTTATTTACACATATAATGAGCATGAAATGTAACTTTCTGTAACTCAAGCAGCAAAAATAATTAAACTAGTGACATTTGAATATGGCTGTTGATGTGTCCATCAAAGTTTAAAGAGTTGTCTATGCTGGATCATTTCGAGTTTGTAAATCTATTCATTTATTTATGTTATCGTTCTGTTGTCAGTTTTTTTTTTCTTTTGCTCACTTATTGCCCATTTTTTAATGCCAAAATCAAATGAATATGGCTAAAAATTAGGAGACAATTATTTAGTATTGGAACAATACATCAAATCAGCTAATTTTACTTGTGAAGGCAAACTTTCAGGCAGTTTTGGACTGGAGTTTGGACTCTTTTACAACCTTTAATGTATTTAAACTAACATCTCCGTTGTATATCTCTCCCTTTTGTCTTGAATGGCCCAAATCGCGTAAAATGAGTGAAAATTCACACCTGCAGTCATGCAAATGAAGCTCCCATTAAGGCGGAGGGGTCCAGTCTCTCCTACGTCCACTAACACGAATTAGCGCTTCTGGTGTTTGCTTAACTGCAACTAACAAAACGAGCCTGTTGGTAAATATTGAAATTCCCTTCGGCTGGGGGCCACCCTGTTAAAGCACCAGGTGACCGGGCTCTCCCTATTGATAAGCTCAAGTTAATCCATCGCATTTCCCTGTAAATAGCTGCGTGCATGAGAAAAGGCCCCCGGGGCCCCTCCTCCTCCCCCTCTTGTCACAAGGCCGCTGAGGTTGCGCATCAGCGTCCATTGTTGGATTATCTCTAATGTGTTTTTTTTTTATTTTTTTTATTTTAACTGATCTTAGTGTGTTTATAGGAATTTCCAGGTCCAGTGAAATGCTCCAGAGTGCAATGAATTCAGTGGAGTCTTCATGAACCAGCGTTACACCGCGTCACCAGAAACACCCCGCGTCCACGGCCCAGGTATTTCTGGGCTGCGGGGTCCTGCTTGGAGGCTATACAGCTATGAGTGTGTAACCATGACAACCGCTCTCTGATTGGTTCTTCTGATGCGGGAATTAACAGGGGCCTCGTCCAATCTGAGCTCTGGATGCGCTGGCAAAAGAAAAAAAAAAACCTCCTGATAACCCAGGCTCAGTGATGTGAAAGTGGCAACGTGAGGTGAGCCCGGAGGAAATTACTGGACCAGAAACAAGGCAGGAGCGATGAGGGGATTATTTTAGAAAATAATAACAATAATAATAAAGAAAACGTCTGAAAGATGATGTTTTAGGTATATGCGTTTGAAAGGAGAAAAAGAGAAAATATGGTTGGTTTTTGCATAACCCAACCCTGAAATCTTTTCCCCTCTTCTTTTGGATTGTGGATTGTGACAGCATCCCGACCGGGACTCAGGACCATAACAGTTTTCCAGGGATTCACGGGAGAATCTTTCAGTTTTCGGCCGGCAGTGCCCACCAACCCGGAGCCAAGACGTTGTTCCGCGTAGAGCCGGCTTGCCCCAGTCTGAGCAGCGCAGTCCGTGCAGCGGGGAGGTCGGCACTCGGCGTCTCACGGGCCGGCAACATGATGGTCCAATGCGCCGGCTGCGAGCGGCCCATCCTGGACCGGTTCCTCCTCAACGTGCTGGACAGAGCCTGGCACGCCAAGTGCGTCCAGTGCTGCGAATGCAACTGCAACCTCACCGAGAAATGCTTCTCCCGGGACGGAAAGCTCTATTGTAAAATGGACTTTTTCAGGTAACACGAAGAGACTGGAAGCAATTAGCGAATTATGACCAGATTTTAGAGCAAAAAAACAAAACAAAACAAAACAACAACAAAAAAAAAAAAAAACTGCGAAGCTTTACGCACAAGAAGATAAATTCCTGACCTAAAAGTTTATCTTCTCGGTCAAGACACTGATTGGACAAAAGCAGACCAATTTAACTAAAAAAGTTAATTGTCTTATATAAAATAATTAACATTTAAAATACATCAGCGCAAAGCCAATTTTATTAAGTCAAATGTAACATTTTGTAAAAATGTCGGTAAAATATAAAAGGCTCTCTGGCCTTTTAATTAAGTTCGGCTGGCTTTTTTTTTTTTTAAATAGAACATATTTCCAAAGACAAACAGGTCCAGTTCAAATATATATTTATATTCGAACTAATCCAATATAATTATATGGAGAAGTTTAATTCAAAACGCATACAGTCTAAATTTGATTCTGGTTATAATGCAGTGCAGTCAAGTTCAGTTTAGAATGCCAATTGGTAAAATAGCTTTCATAATAAAATAAATAGGATGGTCAAAATTTTTCTATTTAAGAGGAAACTGCTTTGTATTTTTGAAAGTCCATTCCCAGCTGCTGGTGCCACTTCCCAAACACCCATTAGGCCATTAACTGGTTCGCAATTCTCCAAAAAGTGTTCCAGGTAATTGGGTGATACAATATAAGTGAAGCCCTTGTTTGTCCCTCTCTTCGCATCATTTTCATTTTCAATCTGAGTGTCCTACTCTCCCAAATTGTCTAATGACATGTAAGGCGCGCCAGCCCCCCTGTTTTTGTCGGGGCCGGGGATGTTATTGGCCCCTCGCACGGCCTTGGCCATCACATTACTGCGGGTCCCCATCAAGCGCTGGATTTAAATGGGCCAGCCATTAGCCCGGCGAAACAGTAATCACCCTAATGTGTCCATTTGTTGTGTAAGTAGAGTTGTGCTCCCTTTTCTCCCCCTTTTGCTCGCTTTGGAGTGAGGGGAGGCTTGGCCATGCATGTGAAAGGCGCACGGTGAAGCGATCCCCCTGCAAATGGGAAAACAAGCTTAGATCGGTGTAAAACAACAAAACAATGCTCCGCAATAAAGGACGCTTGCTCTCACCCGAAAGGTTTAAGGGGGCCTTTACAGACTGAAAATCAAGGTGCAGAAGAGTTGTAACAGCTGGTTTAAAAAACTATTTTCAATCAAATCATATTATTATTAATAATGAAAGACAGTCAAATGCACCTCTTGCTCCTTCTCCATCCGATTAACTAAAATTAATTCACCCCTGCTATATTTAGAGGCTCAAATTCCACAAAATATATTTGGGCTATATATATATATATTTGTGCATCAAATTGATAAGTCTCCCCCCTATTTAGGCGGCTGAATATGGATTAAAGGAAGATTTTCACGCTAAAATGCTCCCCACTCTGCTTAATCCCCTAATATATCCGGGGCTACAATGTGTTGATTGTCACTAATACTTTTTGCGTGGGGTTATTGTCAGAGTGCCTCCATCAAAATGGGTGTCTTTCTTATTATTAGGGCTATTATTTCTCCCAGCGAGAATTAATGTAGTCATTTCAACATCAAAATAAAACCTGTATTTGATTTATTTAGAAAACTGTTTTTATGCTAGATATTTTTGTTTTATTTCACGGTATGGCCATGTGTTTGGTTATTCGACTTAAAATGGCGTATAATAAGCTTTTATTATGGGATCATATTCAACATAAAAATATAAAAACGCACAAAATATATTGAAATAAAAGCTGGGAGCAGTGTGGTTCTCTGCCGAATTACATACTTTACCCTCAAAACTGACAGACGTCTATCGCTCTTTAAGGGTGGCACGTCTTTCTCTTTATTTGGCCCAGAGTATATATATATTTTTAAATATGATTTGTTTTTATTATTTATTTTTAATTTTTTGGCCCAAATTCGTCCCAGCCAAATTTACCCTAAATAAATACATTGAATGTCAGGCTTGGGCGGCCCCTTAAATAAACCATAACAACAGTTAAGCACGTTTTTAGATGTTGTTGTTTTTTCCACCTTTCCCCCCACTTACCAGATGTTCACATTTAGACTGAAAACAATGACGTTTTTATATCAATTGATAAACAAAGAAACTGACATTAAATCCACGTTTAGACGCCCGCAGATGTCTTTACGCAGACGTCCCCTCAACTTTCTGAATTTAACTGAATTTGCGTTCACGTTGCTTTGATGCAAGGAAATGTCCTTGATGTACTTTACTACAAATGTGAAAGTAAGGCTTGGTTAGCCCATCTTACAAGCCCAAACCACTTTTCAACCACATTTAGACGTGGTTAGTCTCCATCATTTGACGATGGTCCGAAAGACGCACTAAAACTAGTGTTATCAATAATAATAAATGGGGGGATTTTATGATAAAATAATTCGACGATATGTTGCAATTTTCTTTTTCTCTGTGCAGGCGCTTTGGAACAAAATGCGCGGGGTGCCTGCAGGGAATCTCGCCGAACGACTTGGTGCGCAAAGCCCGCAGCAAGGTGTTCCACCTGAACTGCTTCACCTGCATGGTGTGTAACAAGCAGCTGTCCACGGGAGAGGAGCTCTACGTGATAGACGAAAACAAGTTCGTGTGCAAAGAAGATTACCTGAGCTCCGGGGCCATTAAGGAAGTCAACCTGAACTCAGGTGAGCAGTGCGCAAACAGCTGAGTGGACCCAAACAAACACAGAATATTTCTCTGACTGGCAACAAAATGTTGATAGTTATGAACTAAATCATTACAAGCATGCGCATTAAACTACCGGCCTTCTGATTGGGAATAAATAAATAAAAACAGGGATGAAGGCTTTATTAAACGTTGTATGTTTTTCTTCTGCTTCTATCAAGCCCGTGGAGAGCGTTTCCCAACAACCTTGTGGGATGAATAGTTTCAATATTTACCTCCACAGAACAATAGCTTTCTGGTTTTGTGCTCAGGGTCCGCAGGGGGGGATGAGGATGTTTGTGTGGCGTGTGTTGCTGCGTGCTCCTCTTCTTGTCTTTCCAATCCTTAAAACGCACGCACACGCGCACGCACACACTGGCACATGCGCGCACACAGGAGGGCAGCAGCCACGCTTGCACACCCTGCTCGCTCATGTTGCTTCAATATTTTTAGGTTTATTCACCCAGAATAACTATTCATTTGTTGTGTATTTGGTGATAAATTAAAAGGTTTCCCTTGGAAAATTAAAAAAAAAGATCGCATGACGCAAAATTATCCAAAAGAGCATGATCTAAATTCATTTTGACAAAATTCAATTCAGATGAGTTTCTACTTTTTAACCACTGGGCTAATTAAAATGAAACCACCCCTCCCCTCCCTTTCTCTGCCTCCCTTCTTGACATTTCGGATCGTGACCTTCCTCCCTGTTTGTTTGCCCCCCCCCCCCCCCCCCCCCCCCCCCCCCCCCCCTGCCCCCCCAACACCCACCTTGGGTCCCCGCAGTCTCGTCGTGCACAGATAGGAGTTTATCGCCGGATCTCCAGGACCCGATACAGGACGACATAAAGGAGACGGACAATTCCACGTCCTCTGATAAGGAAACGAACAATATTGAGAACGAGGAGCAGAACTCCGGGGCCAAACGGCGGGGGCCCCGGACCACCATCAAGGCCAAGCAGCTGGAGACGTTAAAGGCGGCGTTCGTGGCCACGCCGAAGCCGACGCGGCACATCCGGGAGCAGCTGGCGCAGGAGACGGGGCTGAACATGCGAGTCATCCAGGTAAACTCAGATTTCTACCCATAGAAATGCCTTTATTATTTCTGGGATTTCGCTGTCTTTATGGAGAGCGCGTTGAGATGCCGAAACATATACTAACCTTCAACCACTGGACTCAGCCGACGGCTTTTCAACGACTATTTAAAGTCGGCCTTGTCCTTATTTAGAAAAATTCGTTAAAACTGGAGTTGATTAGCTTAAGATGCTGCAAGTCAGCCCTTTTGATCAACCCCAACAATGTCTTATCATCATTTAAACGGCTGTTTCACCCTTTGGACACGTTTTCACGTTGTTCAGACACAAGGCAACATCATCCTTGGCCTTTTCCTGAACAAAGATCCAGAGCGTCAGGCTTAGTAAGCTCATGCGTCAACCCCAAACACCTTTCTGTTGGATGTCCTTTCCACGTAGACCCGTTTCATCATTGAGTTATCAACCAAAAATTTGCAATGATGCCATTTTGACTTCTATTCAATGAAAACCTGCAAGGAAGGTTGATTCTGTGCCGCAGGGGCGTCTCAAGAAAATTTACAAAGGGGTGGTCAGGGGCCACTGTGTTGGCTGCCCCAAACATCAAAGGTATACCCGGATTTCCGTTTTGTTCTTGTTATAATGTCATATATAGATTATAAAAAAAAAAATAAAAAATAAAAAAAAAACACTGTTATTAAAGAGTAAGGGAATTACCTTCTGACGTCGACTTTGCCTTTTCGTTTACTAAATCCTATTACTACTAAAACTACATTTCAAGCTTCGCAAAATCCCCAACTAACTAACCGACTGAACAAATGAATATGTAGACAAATGCAATTGTTTTTAAAGCTCACCCTCCCTTAAATATATAGTCATAAAATGAAGATGCATATAGGACCAGGAGAGGGAGGGTGAGGGAGGTTGGGCTCCCCCTTGGTGGCGCCACTGTCTGTGCTGGACCATTGTAAGTGCAAAGACTCACCAAGACAAAGACAAATTAGAGACAAATGACGGATTATAAATCAGTAAAATTACCTTTTAATTTTCCCGAAGTGTGCGGGACGTTTAATTGAAAGGCTCATTATCTGTAAGAGAAATGTCAAAACATGATGTGGACCATTAGCAGGGTTACAGATCCAAATTTGCCGGCTGCACACCATGTGAAATGTTTCTTTTAGGTCTATACATTATGGACCTATTTGGGTAATAATGATAAAATGATAATAATGGTGGCAGCGACAGCCTGTTTATATTTTTAATCATACCCAGGCATGGTAGAGTAGCATAAAACGCTAAAAATATATGGAAGCGTCGCGAAAATGCTTTGTTTACAATATCCTAACCATGTAACCATTGCATATCAGTTTAATACGTACAAATTGTCAAATATGCACATTATGTAACTTTTATTTGTATTATATTGTCTGTTAGATTCGTGATCAAGAAATGTGTTATTATTATTGTAGCTTTTAATATTGTTTCATTATTTAGTGGATTTGATCAAATTTGGTATTTCTAATGATTTTTTTATATATATCTTAGATTAAGATATAAGGTAAAACAATGTTTTTAAAAAAATCTCAAGATTCACTTTAAATAAAAAATAATTTCTTTACATAAAATGTTAATTTAATATTGAAATTTAAAACAATCCAAACATTTGTTGCCCTGGAAAAGACTGCGATTACACTAGAGGCGGCAGTTTATTTGGAAATAATACGTGTTTCACAGCCATGAAATGAGAAAAAGGTTAGGCTCGCTGCTTGCCAATGCTAAGAGGAACCCCAGACACTAACATGTTGTGCAACGTAACACAAGCTCACACACTGCATTCTGCTTTCTTTTATCCTCCATGACTCACACACACACACACACACACACACACACACAAGCGCGCGCACAAGTTGGGTGTCTGGGTGCAGACTGTGTCAGGATGATTAGCACCATCTCTGCCAACTGTGATGTGGCTTTTTGTGCACTCACTGTAATTATCGCTGATTTCACAGATTTACATACCACCCTCCCCTTTTCCCACCTCTCCGCTCTCACTCACTTGCAGCCTGTTTCCTCTGCATCTCCACGGCCTCATCTATATCATACACTGCGGGCAATTTTGTTTGTGTGTGCCTGTGCGTGAGCTCAATCATTCAGTCAATCACCTAACCAGTCAATAAGTCAGTCAGTGAGTCAGCTGCACCAACACTCCACCTCCACCCTAAGCCATTGTGTGTGTGTGTGTGTGTGTGTGTGTGTGTATTGCTTGGAGCCAAAATGGAGGCTGCGTTTCGTCATCTCCCTCCTCGTTCGGTGTGTGTTAAATACCACGGCTCTCAACGCGGGGAGCCCTGTGAGCCACGCTGCTTCTCCAGCATGTGGATGTAATCCCTAAGCAAGGCTCTCTCAAGGGAAGCGAGAGCATTTCCATAAAAATGTACCCTACAGTTAGACGATTGTTCTCAATAAGCAGGTGTTGCCTCTGCCGCTGGAGCACAGAGAGCACACCCTAAGTGGTTTTTGGCTGTTTCTGCGCGCGTGTGTGTGTGTGTGTTTTTTGTTAATCTGTAGCACAGTGGGATTCTGCCTCTGGTGTAGCCTAGCATGGTGTGAACATACATCATTATGCAGCAGTGATGCAAAGGCGAAACGCAACGTGTTATGTACTTGTAATGCAAAGACATTCCTCCATATGGCGCGTGCAGCTTTGCAAATTTCAAATCCCCCTTTGTTAGTTTTCAAAGAAAGTTTATTTAATCATAGTCTGAGTTGCGGCTTCGGCCGATTGTTTGAGCTTGAAGCGCGGGCCGTTGGGGCTTGCGCGGCGTGCGCCAATAATGTGCTTCTTTGGGATTCATCTTAAATAGTGCAACATAAAAACTGAACAACCTAAACATGTAACAAAAGCTGCTTTATCTGCTGGCTTTTTTTTTGTCATTTCTGTGTCTGATTTCACTTCTTTGTGCTCTCCAATTCCGACTCCAATCGCTTTGACAAAAAATGACTCAAGTTGTTAACATTAGCGGCGAAGAAACACAGACTTGATCCTAATAATGTAAACCTTTTATCGTAATTAAAGTAGGGTTTCATTTCATTGGGTTATTGCTGTTTTTACTTCCAATCTCAAGTGCTTTAAAAGTTTGAATTTGTTGAACTGTTTTAATGCGTAGACCAAAGAACTTAAGCATCACAAAAAAATCACAACCACTTGTGCAAACGGGGGCAGAGGTGTCTTAATAGGGAATCAAAACAGGTCAGAAATTAGTCTTTCTGGATTTTTTTAAAAGCACTTCTTTACAGTTTTCATACACAAGGCTTTTAAAGGAAGGAATAAACGTGACTGAAAGTCAAGGCTGATGGGAATGACGGCCCTCAGTGCAAACTCTGTAAAAGAGAGCTTAAAATGTGATGAATCAGTACAACCAAGAATAAGGAATGAAAATTAAGAACTGAGTTGGTTGTGCATCGACTACTTTTCTGTTGACGATATGACAAGGTTTGTATTACAAGTGTGTTCGGGTTTGAAGAACCAAATCCAAACAAAAAGCTAAAAACTGATGAAGAACACCCAATGCTCAGCTTTAGTATTCTTTGTTTTTAGGTTTGGTTCCAGAACAGAAGATCCAAAGAGCGGCGAATGAAGCAGCTGAGCGCTCTGGGTGCCCGACGTCACGCCTTCTTCAGGGGCCCCAGGAGGATGAGGCCTCTAGGGGGCAGGCTGGAGGATCCCGATATTTTGGGACCTGGGCCTTACGGTTACTATGGAGGTAGGGACAAGTTTTCTTTGGAAAACCTTTTTTTTAAATTTATTTTAATTTACATGTAAGAATGCTAGCATCCTGCCTCAGAGTATATGCAATATGTTGAGTTCTGCAAATTGAACAGCGACCATGATCCATAACCAATTTGCACATTTAAATAAAAACTTGACATCATGTTGGTAAATCATTACATAATCAGTGTCAATAAAAGGACTGTAAAGCAGTTATAACCATTTCTAAATACCATAAATGGTTTGATGTGCCATGTGCTGTGAATGTAATCCAATGGGAGGATATATTTTTTGTATGTATAAGGCTGTACAGATTAGTTTCTGATAGAAATAACGCAGAAGCCAATACCTTAGTTTGACACAGGCATAGTCTAGTCAGGTTGTAAGTAATTTTGGATAAAATGAGGCATTTGTTGATCTATTTTGTCGCAGCGTCAACTAATCAGTTTCAATCAGGTGCTTAGTTAAGAAAAGTAAGTTACAGTGGATAATTACCAAAACCACAAATTGTATCAAAAAATATTTCAGCCCTTTTATTTTGGATAAATTGGAAAAAATGCAGTTCTGACAATCAGTACTTAAAGGATGTTGTTCTTGTAGCAGTTTTCTTTGGTAAAAGACAGGAGTAAATGACACGTCACCGAAAGCGTTGTTTCCTGCTGCCAAGGTTTTTCTCCTCTAAACATAAACAGGTCATGAGAAAAGTGTTTAACCAAAAGAGGATGCGCGGGGATCCATAAAGGCATGGTTTTAATCCAAGTTAGGAAGACTGCTATAAGAAATATCAGATCTCTTGTGTTTGAAAAGCTGGTTCCTGGGAAGACCTGGTTAAACCCACTAATAACTAAATAAATCAATAAATATGAGCGATAAGTGCTCTGTTAAGAAAATGTATTTAAAATGCGTTCAAAATGATTTTGTATTATTTGATCAGTACAGATGGTTTGAAATACACATTACACAAATGTTGATGTTTTGCTTAGTTGCTGACCAGGACAATAAAGCTTAAAAAATTATCTTCCCTATTTAAACGTTTGACCAAATAAAATGGGAGCATTCCAGGTCATTTTTGGAGCTGATCTGGAATCACTTCTTTTCTCTTCGCTTAAGTCAGACTAGGGCTGGGCGATAAATTTATTTAATCGATAAATTCAAATTTACAATCTTTTAAGATTTAAGTTTTGGAAAATCTGGATTTTTATTTTGCCAATGCACTCATTGTGCTTTTATGAAGAGAACAGCATGCAATGCTGAATATATGTTTAGGAAAATGTATTGTCTAGATATTGTAAAAGGAAATGTTTTTACCATAATAAAAGGCACTTTAAGTTAGTTTGAAGTTAAACAGGTGAAGTGAAGCCTGTTTTTAGCTCATTGTGTAATACCACTAGCAGCAAACGTTTTGTTATATTTTAATTGTTTGCTACGGCAGGGCCGCCATCTTGTTTTACAAGCATGTTTCACAGCTTGCATTTGGTTGCACTTTTAATTCAGGTCAACTCCTAGACGAAATGCTTGACATAGAAGCAAGTTTTTTAAAATAATTTATTTTTGTGAAACGAAAAATTAACCTGATTTGATATAACAAAATCAGAGATTTTATTCTTCAGCCAAATCGCCCAGCCCTCTGTCAGACTTGATTTTAGAACAGACAAAAACGTTTGAAGTACGACCAACCTCTGTGGCGGGCAAGTAAATGACACAACGTCCGTTAGAACAGAAGACGAGGACAAAATGGATTTTTATTTGCGAGGAAATTCCACAATACAGGCCCAAAGCCGACACCAGGAAAGGGAAGTTTGCGCAGACACCCTATTCACACACATCGCTGCTTGTTACAGATAACATGTGGATTAAATATTTGCTCAACATATCAGCAGTGTTCACATATAGATCCTACAATCTCAAAGATGCCAAGAACACCTCACAGACCATCTGTGAGATGTTATTGGCAGATTGGACAGCAGTCAAATAGGTCTTGTGAATGTGTTGTGAGATTTCTTCCAACTAAGAGTTACTCCTAAGATTACTCCCTATTTGAATTTTTTTAATGCCCGAAAAGAGTAATTAAGGCTTAATTACATCACAACTGGACCGCTGTGTTGCTCTGTATTTTGGTCTGGTCATCTCTACGGACGGTACAGAACGCTGCGGCTCATCTTTTACCTGCCACTGATGAACACTTCACTGCAGTCGTGGCTTCTCTTCACTGGCTTCACGTCCACTCCCAAATTGATTTTGAAATGATACCACTTACTTTTAAAGTTGTTAATGTTTTTTTTTTCTTCCATCATATTTAAATGATATCTGCAACATGCACACACCAGAGAGAGAACTCAGGTCTTGCAGCCAGTTTCTCTTTGGTGATACAAGATCTATACTGGAATAATAGGGTGACCGGGCTTCCACAGTGCATTATGAAATGTATGTATCTGTAGATGCTCTCAAAGTGCATCTGCCCTTTTTTTATTAGCTTATTTGTGCTTGCATAGGAATTGGGCATGAGCCAGCTACTGCTATCAAGCTGCATCAATGTTTTTCAAAGTCTCAGGTTCAAAACTGCTCAGTTTTTCCATCAGCTTATTCTAGTCCTTTAAAGGAGATGTCAGTGATAGAGTGGCTGGAGTTTTCTCCAGCGTTTTGAATCATAGCGGCATGTAGCGCTGCCCCTCCCCCACCAGTTGCTGTGCTTTGTCGCTCAGCTGGCTCCTAAACATTTTCTTTCCCTACAATAAAGTCAAATTTGGCTGTTCAGAAATATCTATGTTAAAACAAAACATAGAAAGTCATGGTGTGAAAACTAAAGCACCGCTACCAAGTAGTTATTTTAGAGATTTATGTTTAAAACTATGGTTTAAATATATGGATAACTTGCTGATTTTACTCAAGGTTATCCAGCTGTGATTTGTGCTTTGTAACAATCATACAGGCAAATATAGTAGATATAAACAGTACTGTGGAAAATCTTATGGCAGTAAACCAACTTTGTTTACTCCTTTGTGAATAGCGATGCCAAGGGTCAGAAACTTTCCAGCATCTTTCCATATGAAGTGAAGCTGGGTAATTTAGAACAATTCAAAACTGGACACTTTTTATAAAAATTAACTGTAAATGTGGGTTTAGTTAAACAAACTACCCAGACATAAATATTAAAAAGTTGTCACTAGCAGATAGCCAGGCGATGTTTACCAGTAGCCATGCTTTCATCCAACTGTCAGTCGAATTTTAAGCAAACCTTATAAATGTCCCAAAAAGAAAATGCAAATTGGGCGTGTTTCTATCTTCTTGTTTGGATCAAAGCAACCAGACTACGCAAAGCGTCATTTCGACAGAAGTTGACGTTACTCATGGCTGAAATAAACAGGAAGTAGAGGTTGCAAACTAGAATGGACCACACATCTAAGGAAAAAGGGGGTTTTCAGGAATGTGTTGCAAGTTGTAATTGTTCTGTCATGTTAACTAGTATTAGCGATGTTACATGCTGTCCAGAGACGTAGGGAAATAAATGCTTTTCTACGGGCATCTATGGGAATATCAGGGAAGACGGCGACAGCGGAAACAGCTGATCAGACATGTGAGGTAAATCTGCGCTACATCCGAACTTATTCGCCAAATGTATTTCCATCTCCCCTTTTGCCCTTTAACTCTTTCAGAAAAGCCAAAACCCGCCTCAAAGGAAACGAGTGTAGAAAACCTTTTTGCGAAACCGAGAAATTTATTTAGAATTTTGACATTTTCATCAACCTATTCTAATGTGATATTTCAAAATCAATATAAAAAAACACATTGATGGAAACACGGCTAGTTAAACATTAATTGGATACATCAAATATATTTAGCTGTATCATCAAAACTTGTTAGACTTTATCAAGTTGATGTCCTGAAATGTACGGCCTCAATAGTCTCATAGTATAGCGTCACAAATTCTGCATCAGTTGTCCAGGTTCTTCAAGTCATCTGTGATGGAGGAATTCAGTGCCTCCTGTAAGCGGTGTGCTATGTGCGTGTGATTGAGGAAGATAGTGCACTTGCATAAAAGCTGGTGGTTGTTGTTGTTGTGAAAATTATGAGAAAATATACATTTTCCCTAGCTATATTTAAAATCTCTGTTACAGGCAAATCTCTGGTATTTTAGAGTTCCCATTTGGGCTCATAAATTCCTGTAAATTCCCACTAATATCCATGGAAAGTGTCGAACTTTAAAAATTACCCTGATTTTGCAATCACAGTTTTGAGTTCTTGCATAGCTGGTGACAGGTGCAAACAGTGTGGATGAGATTCCATGTTTGCTTCTCAAAACATAGCGTTTACGTGATTTCGTAGTTTTACTTAAAGGACACAAAAAGTCACTACATCCAACAAAAATTTAGAGAGCTTTTGTAATTTGGAAGAAGACACCTCTGCTGGAGATATAGTGCCAAAATTGGCATGTTGTTCTGGACATTCATAAAATTTGCATTTGTAAAACAATAGTTTGTCAAACAAGCATTTATAAAACAAAACAAAAAAAGTGTACTTTTCAATTCAAATCCTCACAAATATTTCTTTGTTAAGCCCTTAAAGGGCTTGCTATCCACGCTTTTTATACCGAACATTAGCCGTGATTGGTTTGTTTCTCTTCATATGTGAGGGTAGAGTACAGACATAATCACACACTGTTTTCCCCACACATTTGTATTTTTCTAATCGTGTTTGCTCAGATAAAATCACTGCTTGCTGGATTAGTACCTTAAAGCGAATCCTTGAAAAAAAAAAAAGAAGAAAATTCAGCCTACAGCAGGCAAGCAAAAAAAGATAAGAACACCAGACCAACCTAACTACGGCAGCTCTGCACTGCACTAAGCTGGAGGAATAAAGAAGATGCACCTGTCATGTTTATGAGCAGTGTTGTTTTGATGGACAGTCTGAGTGCCGTGGTGTCCATACAGCCGCACATCTACCTGAGGGGCCTTGGCATCGAGGATACAATAAAGTGGAGCCGCCAAGGCTGCGAGGAACCGAGCAGGAGGAGGGGTGAAACAGAGGACAAAACCTCTATAGCCCTCTCTCTCTCTCTCTCTCTCTCTCTCTCTCTCTCTCATCTCTCACGCCTGTCTCCGCGCGTCGCTTTTCTCACCCTTTTGTGCTGCGGCGGCACAGGCAGGACCGTTTGCCTTTATCTGAGCCGACGCCTCCCCGCGTCCCTCCGCCGCTGTTCACAAGGAGGGATGCCTGTGTGTGGCATGATGCTTCTGCATGTGTGAGTGTAATTATAGTCTGCCGTTTCCAACACTCCCCTCAACGCGCTCGCTTCGTCTCGCTCTACATCTCACGTCGGCGCGCTCCAAGACAAGCTTGTTGCCTATTCCCAAGGTTGGCCAAACTAGCACGGGCCTGTTGGTTAAATCGTATAATTAGCGTGTTTGGGAAAGCAACGTCACCCATCGTCGTTTTTTTTTTGTCAGATAAACACCAAAAGGCCCGCGTTCTGGAATCGGAATCAGGTGGCAGATTTCTGCATGCCTCACCTGTTAGTTCCCTCCATGCCCCCCCCCAGCTCGAACTGCATGGCAGTGTGAGGAACATATGGTGGGAGTGGAGAAATGCGAGTGCAACATCTGGGGCAACGGGATAAAGTCTGCCATCGATCTCGGCTCAAGGTGCTGCAGAGACAAAATGGCTTTAGTTTAACTGTAGAACAGGAAGGCAGTGAGAAGCAAAAGGCAGATGGCGGTTTGTAACCGTTAATGGATCTAAAGCAGCAGCGTACATGCGGCGGGCTTTAATCCTTTTTAAATAGTTCAGGCTATGTTTCTTCTAATGATTCTAAACTCCTGGAGTAGGGGTTCAGAAATATTGTTTTTAGCAGGAAAACATACAACTGAGACTATTTCAGTAATATAACAAAGCCCTAAACAGTGGACATGTTTTGAATTCAGAATGACCATTTTCGCTTTTATTACAAAAGTTAAGCATATAAAAAGCTCCAATCTATCTTTTTAAACTTCCTAATGACATATTCATTCAAAAGCCCTAAATACAAAATTTAAAAAGACTATTCGCATCCCAAACAGGATGCTCTCCCTTTTGGTGTTTTTCGCAAAATAGTTTGTCATTTCTTTTCTTTAAGAAATGCAAACACACACACACACACACACACACACACACACACACACACACACACAAAACCTGGTCTAAATGTTTTTAAGCTTAGAATTCAAAATTAATCCGAACCATGTTTTTAAATCATGCAAAAATACCAGAGAAGTTAAATAATGTTAATGTATAAAAAAATCTCCCCTTTTTCAGTTTATATGTGAAATTAAGAGAGTAGTGGTAATCATGACTACATACAAATTTATGTTTGGCTGCTGCAGTGTTAAACATTCAGGGTGTACACGCTGTTTTCTTACAAGACACTTTCTTGATATCATAGATAAAATTCTGTTTGCCGTCTTTAAAGAAAATTGCCAATTGCTCAGCATGAATTGTAATTTCCAGCTAGAACGGCTAGAGTTCTGTGGCAGCACCACTGTGACCAAACTGCTTGCAACACGGAGATGACGCAGAGGTGACAGAATGTTTTCGAGACAGATAAAGAATGGATTTTCATTTAATTTGGAAAAAAAAAAGTCATTAATATCAAAGCAGCGAAAATAAAACCATGACTGGTGCACATGAAAAGTCCTTGACTTATCTATTTGTTGTGCACAAAGAGGTTTTGTGATAAATATGTTGTGTGCGTAATCGGGGGAAAAAAAGAATAATGCTACTCAATATCAGTCAAACCAAATTTACCGCTAGACCTCTAACAACCAAAAAAACATTTTAAGTCTAGTGACATTGATGACCTTTGTTAATTTGTAGCTTGACAAACAGGGCAGGACACGCAATAAATGTTGGAATCAAAGGAAGCGAAGCCAGGACGGCAGTGACGAGGACTATAGCTTCCATATATGGTGTGCTTACTCCGCCACTGATCTACACGCAAAAAACGAATTGTACATGCATGAAAAACGTTTGAGTCATGACATCTACGAACCATTAAGACATTCTTTGACCACATTTGCAACAAAGAAATGCTCTCTGGGTTTATATTAAACTGCTACTGTTGATGGTGCAATGCTGAACAAAACCTAAAAAAAAAAATGCAACTGTGCTGAAGTAAGCACTGCGGAGAAAGCCATATAGGTGATTTGTAGCAATCAATGTTGAGATCCTTTATGAGTCTTTAACACGACAGCTTTCACACAATTGCTCATTTTGCAAAGATTGACAGCACAGGTTTCATTGCCAAAGGAACTTCTGTAATGTTGGCCAAAGATAGCTGATATTAATGCAACATCCTCAGTGACACTAATTATTGTAGCAGAAAAAAAGTAAAAAAAAAAAACAATAAAAAAGTATCCACCTTAGTTGTAGAGCACTACTTCATAAGAATTTCAAACTTCTACTTTTCTAACTTCCTGCAGCGACAAGCTGTGCTGCAGTGCAATGCTTGCTCATATGTAAACAAGACGATTCAGGCGCTGTTCTAGTGTTTTGTTAGAGTTACCAATATGGGTGTTGGCAAATTCACCTGGAAAAACATGATGTTCTCGTATATTGCTATAGTTTTATGTAGAAATTGCATTTCCTTATTTGTCACCCCAGCCACCCACCCTGACCATTCATGTGCCAATGAATAATATATAGTGTTTTATTTTCAGGTAATTCTTAAATGAAAATGTATTACAAAACATTTCTGTTATTTAATCACTGTGCATATATATATATATACATATATATATATATATATATATATATATATATATATATATATATATATATATATATATATATATATATATGGTGTCTTATGTACAAATATGTGTTTCGAGTTAATGCTTTTGAAAATGACTTACAGACTGAACATCAGCATGGGACACGCACAAATTGGACCTGAGAATTATCTCATTCTTTATAGAAGGTAGTGTTCAAAGAAAGGGTTGCAGGTCCAGATTTTTAAAGATTGGCCAATGTTTACCGACTGATTAAATATTTCAGCAAAAACACGTGTTCAGGTAGTGTAGAGTTGTGCTAAAAGACTGAAAAAATACCTTAGATGGCTTCCACTGTATCTAATTATAGGACTATGGTGAGAGGGGAAAACAGAAAACTGATTTTGATGTAACAGAAAGGAGACTTTAGAATTTATAAGCCTTTTTGTGGTTTTTAGTCTAGAATTATCCATGTTTTGCCCCATAGCATACTTCCTTATTACTGAAAGTTGCAGTTGGAATCTCTTCAGATCAGCTAACGAGATTTTCATTTCTTGTTATACCAAATGGTTTTGGATTTGTATATGCCCAGGAGTCGAAGACAACAAAATATAAAAAGCTTATGTACTCGATGTCTCATTTATAGTGGAACTGGCAATTATCCTTCTGAAAGGACAAAACTTGAGGAACAAAATCTAAGCAGATGAAAAAGTGCTGGAAAAGTTCTGGTAGTTGCTTATGCTGTGTTTTCTCGACCTTTAAAGTCAGGACTTGGATCTGTGAGTGATATCTTTTAAATTTAAATTTACTTTAAAAAGTACTAATAAAAAAAAAAAAAAAGATGATCTGCTTACATAGTGATCAGGATTGCACCAATAAGGTAGCTGTCTTGGATTTAGGACTTGGTTATGGTGAGAAACCTCAAATTTTCCCATTTGCAATTATTCACCTGATAAGTCGAAATTTGAATACGTAAACAAATTGAATTGTTAAGCACATCACTCAATTTCATTTAATAATTTTTTTTTTTACTTTTTTATGTCACAGCAAACTAGAAAAATCCAAGTTGTTTATATTACATTATAAATAATAATAAAAACACCAACTTTTGACTTTGCTTTTGAGTAAGATTTTACAAGAAGGAATATTTAAAGATTTGCTTTAAAATTAGCATTTGTAAAACAATAATTTGTAAAACAAACATTTATGAAACAACAGAAAAATGTGTACTAATCAGAATAAAAATATTACTGGCTCTGTCCAGTCCTTATGAGCAATATCAGGTTACATCAGCTGTGAATTTGAAGCAATTAGACAAATGTTGTGATGCTCAGGTGGTGTTTGCTTGGTTTTTATGTGTTGATCATGCACAGGTGGGAAGCCGTGATTGATACAATTTACCTGCAATACTTTGTGGCTCTAGTAGCTAAGGTTTAAAGTCTCTGTCGGCTAATTTATGGAGCAGATTCAATTTTAATCTATGTGCTAATTACACAATAAAATTCAGCTGCAGCATAATGCCGTTTGAGAAACAGATCCCTTGCTTCTCTACATCTACCAAATATCCAGCAAATAACCCATTACAGACCAGTTAAAGGGACCTTTAATTATGAAGGCAACTCATTTGGGGATGTGTGTTATTGCTAATAGTATTAGTTTTAGTGCTCTGGCCATCAGAAACAGATCATAGTGACATCAAACCGTAGCAGCAGAGTCAAAACAAAAGCTAAAGCCTCTCAGAGGCATAAACACGCCAGTCAGTGTCACGGGTTAGACACCAAACGTGCTAATCCAAGAGTGGAATCCACTCGCAAAAGAATGGATTCTCGTATTAAGGTGTCACTTTCTCTCAAGTTCCACGCAGCAAGTAAAAGGAGCAAGCTGAACGCTGACAAATTTTAACAGGACTGGGAAGAAAGTCATTAATCAGAGCTGACGGAGGCACTGCATGGAAAAATGCTGCAAGAGGCGTTGTTTACCCTCATAATTTGATAGATGATAAACTTCCCAGTGAATGTGAGTCTGTGCAGCTGACAGAAACTCTAAAACTGTTCAGTGTTGAGTTGCATGTTATATGGACATGCACTCCAGATCCTGCTGGCTTTTCCTTAAAATACAAACCAACTATATTTTTGCTAGATAAAACGTACAACGCATAAACTGGATTACCGGACAGTTTCCCTGCATATTAGTCGTAACATCTATTGAGGTGCTCCTCTTTTTATGTTGGGATGTTGCACAGTCAACACTGCTGAAAAAGATAAGAATAGTAATATTTAATTTACAAGTATGTTTGTCTAAAAAGGACCTACTCCTCAGAGTGGTGTATGGCTAAAAGTTAGTCAATTTAAAAGACAGTCAAACCAAAAAATCTGCATATCTGGGGGACAGAATTTAATTTCTTTAGCCTACCTGCCACAAGCTCCTATTATTTATTAAGATTAGAGGTAACATCACGCTGCTCTTTGCTCAAAAACCAGGTTTTATTAGTTTAAAACAAAGGAACAAGGATTTTTGGATGGAAGAAAATCTGCAATATTGCAGCTAATTATTAAATTATTAGCAACTGACATGGCTACCCTTACAAAAGTAGCATTACCTATATGTATTTACTGGTGAATGTTCTTGCTAACCCATAGTTTGAGATTAGCAATATACTTCAAAAATCAAGCATATTCTATAACTCTGTCTAGTCATATTGATATCTGCTTTAAGTCTTGCTCCCTCTCACTATTTTGTAACCTGAAAGATCAGTAGAAATGTCTCATGAATGTAGAAAATGCTATTTTCTGGTAAATAGCTTGCTAACTCTCTGTCCTTATAATTGCTTCATAAAAAAAAAAAAAAAACTGCAACTCAAGCTCCTGATTTTTAGTATTCTTCTTTCAGTAACATCGTCCACATCAAAGAGCGTTGTTGTTTACATGACCCAGTGGCAATTATCACTAATCAGAAAAAAGATCCTGCGACAGACTGGCGACGTTTTTCATTACACTTTATACACAAGACCGCTTTTTTTATTTCTCAGCTGAACAATGTCTGTGTTAAAACTTAGTTACCTCGGTTGAGGCTGTCAGCTGTATCTATGTGTCTCATCAGCGGTGAATCGTCTGCCCTCCCCAACTCCCCCCCCCCCACAGTGTTGTAAACGTCTGGGTTTCCTGATGGGGCTGTCATTTCGAAGATGGTGCGCTCTTGTCCTTTTCCAGGTCTGTCAGTGGTTTAGAAATGGTCCCGGCGGACTAATGACCAGCTGATCGGGCAGCAACCTCCTTCGGCGTAGCTTCGCATTGTGACATGGACAGTATTCAAAGGGGCAAACGGCTGTAAACATAAAAGTGTGTTTTGAAAAAGTGGAATAATACCAGCACTATATCCAGCTGACAAAAAGTGTTATTGGCTTTAGTCGTTTTAAATAGCTCAAATCAGCTGGGATGGGGCCCATCTCACTAGCTGTTGGTCTTCCACATCTCTGAGACTTTATTCACTTTTCCACAAACTCTCTCTGACACTCGAAGGTAAGGTAAGGAAAATACAACTGATAACTTCACTTCAACAAATCCAAACTACTATGCTCTTACCATCATCAGAAGACCATACAGATGCTCCATGATTGAAAATCAGGCGCTGACGTATGGCGAAATTCTTGCTCAAAAACGTCAGTTTACACGCTGTTGGTTAGACACACGTGATGGAAATACACAAGGCAGGGTAATTAGAAAATAACATATAGATTAACCAATAAGAAGAAGTAATTCAAAGCTTAGCTGTGAGCTGAAAATAGAGTGCAGTTTTGGAAATAAGCACAGCTTAGCGAAGCAGAGCCGAGGGACGGTGCCTAAAGCTCTATCAGACGTGACAGAGCGATGCAGTCGACGGGAGCTGGCAGATCTACCGGGGAGACTGGAATCTCATTTTGGAATTTCTAATCTAGACCCAGAAGTTTCAGCGGGGGAATCCATCGAGGGCGCACGCATGGCTGCGAGCTGAATGAGAGGGGGAGATGAATGCACTGTGGAAGAGGCGAGAGAACTGAGGTGGAGAGGTGTGGAGTTGTTTATACACTCAAATGAGGCTGTTGGAGACCGGTTGGTTGGAAATTGGACATGATCAATTTCCCCACTTAGGTAGGGGTGGAGCTGTGTGTAAAACTGCACATACTGCTTCGGGAAGTTGTGAATGTTTTATGGGTTTAAAGTCTAAGAAAAAAAACATGAACCCTTTGTTCCTTTTCTGCATCTTCACAGAATACCAAGGAGACTATTATGGACCAGGGAGTAACTACGACTTCTTTCCCCACGGCCCTCCATCCTCACAGGCTCAGTCCCCGGCCGAGTCCCCCTACATCCTGGGCTCTGGGCCCGGAGCCATAGAGGGATCGGGCCACCACCCATCAGACGACCAAAGGTACACGGACATGATCTCTCACGCGGAAACCCCCAGTCCCGAACCGGGCTTACCGAGCTCCCTGCAACCGGTCCCAGGGGATGCATATGGGGGCGGACCCAGTCCCCCTTTCTCCTTGGCCAGTAACTCCAGCTACAGTGCTCCGATGTCCCACCAGGGCCAGGAGATGGGGGAAACAGCTGCCTGGTGAAAGGACAAAGACAAAAAAACAGGGACCAACCACGGGCTGAATGTCTGCCCAGCTAATTCAGGAGACGTATCAACAACATTGTCAGAAGGGGGAAAGTACGGCGAAAATTTCTACAGAGAACCTTTTAAAATTATAGACTAATCTTAACAACCAGGGGGGAGAAGAAATGACGGAAAGAATGAAAAACAGAGCTGGAAAGAGTAATTTTGCTGCGCGGCAGACGCTCCAAAGCATATCCCTTGTTGGGTTCTGGACTGAATAAGAGATTCCATCCGGCAGAAATGCTTCTCGCCTTCCCCTTATCTTCTAACGCTCTAGGAACACATTAGCGGAGAAACACCAAAGGGGACATGTCTAGGTTTCTTAATTTCACACTGCGTTTAAAAAAATAAAATAGCATTGCTCCAAAGCAATTTCACTTCTTACTTTATCTCAACGTTGCCACTTAGCAAAGATTTTAGACCTCGACGTTCATACACAAATGCATCCGTTGCAGTCGAGGCAGTGTATGTTTAATCACATTTTAAACATTTTTTTTTTTTTTCTTGTGTAAGACAATACAAATCAACGGCTGCTGCTCGACAGACACGCACTGACTTTCCCTCACACATCCTGGCTTAGAGTCCCTTAATGCACAAAAAGTGTTCTTGATCATTGCTTGAAAGAAGGATGTCTACACTATTATTCAAAACACGAACACAATTATAGACACTTGTACCCTCCTACACACACACACACACACACACACACACACACACACACATGCTGCACACCCATCGAGGCGGCCCTGATAGTTCTGCTCTGCTCACTGCTTCACCTGACCTTCCTTTTGTTACTGTCCCTTTTAAAAAAACATGTTTTAATGGAAATGATTTTCAAAAGAACATTGAACCCATAATGGAGAATGTCCTTCAGCAGCTGAGGTCTCCTTCCTCTAAAGGCGGAAAACAAAAGAGGGGGCAGACAACATCTGTGACATTTCGGCTGCCTCCTCTGAGGCGCGCGTTGCCATCTAGTGGCCGCCTTTTCCAAGCACATGGGGTCTCGATTTGAGGCCGTCCGATTTGTGCACCAGGGGACAACCCTCTTTTATTTTCATTTTCTTTCACTTAATCTCTTTGGTAAAAGTTCAGGACCAAGCCTCATCAGGGCCACTGTTTCTTTTAAAAAAAAAACGGAAAATGAAACTCAGCTCCCAACTTCAGCTCCGTCTTTCCCCCATAGCGCTGCCTCAGGCACACAGAGGACGTCTTACACACTGAGTTAGCTGTACTGTTGTTTTCCGATCATTTGTGTTTTCCTTTGGACATTGTATAAGATCTAGAAAGAATGTGTCTTATCTCCAGAAATTCTTGGATACAAGCGTGCGAGTTGGCGTGCATGTGTTGGGTGCCTGTGTGAGTGTGTGTTGCTTTAAAGGGGGGGTGGGTGGAAGGGACAAGGCTGTATTATTTCTATGTAAATAGCACTGATAATAAAACCTCTCTTAAAACGTGAAAGTCTGTTTTCTTTCCATTGGGTCCTTTGTTTTTGAAATGAACTCCTCACTCTTCACTGGCAGATGTTAAAATTCGCTAGACTAGAATTTGATACTGACTATAATCTATCTAATGTTTAGTTTGGCTATTAAGAGCTTAAGAAGAAACATGATAAGCTTGAATAATGTGATAAAATGCCGTAAAGCTAGCCACCCCCATGTTATGCAAAGCAGTTTAAATTAACCTATCCCCATCAGCTGTGATGAATAAATGCAGGGTAACACGCTTGAATTAGGCAAATTTCCTTGAAGGTCCATTGGCTGCAATGTCCATTTTAGCTAAAACTACGTAGATCAAATGTTAAAGCTTTCAAAGACAGAATAACTTTTGACACAAGCTGAAAGAACTTTTATAGATCTACAAGAACTGTGGCGTTAAAACAGATATGACTTATTTTGCCAAACCAGTTGTCCTCCAAGGAGCCCTGACTTGATAAATTGATTAATCGGTTTATGGATTTCATCCAGCAAACTGAATTAAGGTTAAATTGGGTAAAGTTATTGTGCTGATAAGCCGTTTAAACCATCTTAATGAAAATGTGTAAATCAACCTTATAATATATACCAGAATCTGAAGGTGGAATCAACAGTTACTCTTCAAAGCATTAGACAAGATTTCAACTTTTTTTTCCCAGGGTACAAAAATCTGCATGAAAGAATTGGCACTAAGGTCACTGAGGAGAAATCCAGTCTACCATGAATGAAAAACCAAAAATTGAGTGAATGAATCAGTTAATGTCTGCTTGCTTCTAACTGACTAAAATTAAAGAAAATAAAACACTGACTTAATCTATGGGCTACTAATCAAAATAAGGGTAACAGCAACAGAGTGCTCAAGCAATGGCAATTAAAACTGATTAGGAACCTAAAGGTCATCAAACGATGAGTTTCTCAGAAGCCAAAAGGAAAGTTATTTTATGTTATAATTAAGTTTTTTTCAATCTTGCTTTAGGAAGGAGGAGTAAAAAAAAAGGAGAACAAAGAAGAGTAAGAGGAGCCCACCTGTATAATCTGTCAGCTTGTGGTATCACAGCACCAGCAACATAACCAATGAAAGACTCCTTACATTTGGTCCATCGAGTGTTGTTTACTTTCTCCGCTTGTGTCTCCAAATGTACGGTTCCACATCTACCAATGACGCTTTAATCACTCCTGGAACAGGCAGCTGCCTGAGTGGCCAGAAGGCTGCCTGTGTGGCTTTTTCTTTAGCACCGGGGTTTTGGGTGTCCAGACGCTCCTTACTTTGGACTTGGAATTGAGTGACTGAAAACAACAAACAAAGGTTAAAACGATAATCTGACGTCTCACAGTACAAAAGGTCCATCCTTGTTCACACGTGTTCAAACACATTTTAAACAACATATATTTTCCAGTTCTAAACTTTGTTTTTGTCTACCCTTCAGTTTGCCTGTTACACTTAAGGTTCAGGGTGGGTTTTTTTTTAAACTAATCTACTTTTATGTTTTGGAAGAAGTTTTTTTTCCATTTATTTATTAATGCCATTTAAATTGTTACAGAAAAGTGTTTTTATTTTCATTCTCACTAAACTTTTGCCATCATAGAATTGAAATGATCCGGTAACACAAAGCCATATTTAAAGATTTAAAATGTGTGAAAAATTCATTTGTAGCTCAAAACTTTATTGCTCTTTATTTCTGCCCTAATTATGAACCCCTTCTGGTGCCAACCCGACACAACAATTAATAGTTGCCCAGTCTACCAAAATCAGTTTATTCCAATGGATGGATGGATGGATGGATGGATGGATGGATGGATGGATGGATGGATGGATGGATAGATGGATGGATGGATGGATGGATGGATAGATGGATGGATGGATGGATTTGCCCTCAGCCATCTCAATGTGTAGTTGGCGGCCCTGTTTATAAACAGGCCTATAAAGTAGCTCAATTTGCAGCAGCCCTCACAGCAAAACGCTGCACACTTGCAAGCATTTCTAATCAGGAATTTATGTCAGCAACCCAAACTGGTAGTTTTACTTATGCTTCACACATTACAGAGGAGAGAGTAAAATAAAATCGAGAGCCATCCCTTTAACCGTGACAACAGTGATGGAGTTCCCATATAGCCATTAGGCACACACAGGAAATCCTAGCTTGACTTGAGACCCGTACCTCGGGCAGTTTGGTCCCTTTCCAGATCCCTTGACCGCTCCTCCCTCCCCTCCTTTCCCCACACCACCTCCCCCTCATCCCCTTATCCCCTCTCTTTATCCCGTCCCCTGGCTGCACGTCCAGCCCTCTCTCTGTGGGGCCAGGTGGGCAGACGGTGGCCCAGGTCTGCAGTAATTTTCCTCCTGACTGGTTTTAATGTAAAGGGTAATGTGAGAGGAGACAGGCGTGCAATGTTTTAGCGTATATATTCTCTCTCACACACACACTCACACGACACATGTGCACACACACACAAAAGCTGGATGTGTTCACCATCATCCAGCAGTCCATTACCAAGAGGCTCTACATCCTCTTTATTTATTTCTTCTTTGCTCCCTCTGTTTACTCTCTGGAGTATTTTCCTCAATTCTGGGTTTTATCACTCCATCTCCTCGCCTGCGTATCTCCAGCAGAGCAAGGACCAAAAGCACGCATGCACGCACACACGCACACACACATACACACATCCTTGTTCAAACTACTTACTGAGGACCTTGCTTTGACTTCAATTCATTTCTATGACCTCACCCTAAACCTAACCTCTACCAGTACACACCTAACCCTAAACCTAACTGACACCTTAGTTGTATCCCAGGAAATACTAAGGACCAAAAAAACAGTCCCCACATCACATTTAAGTCCTCGCTTTGGTGATAAAATATTAAATATGTGTTCTCACTCACTCTGCAAGTACACACTTACAGGAATAGAACAAAATGAAAAAAAAAATTATTTTAAATTAGCCTTCTCTGCAAAAACCCAAAACAAATCTGCGCACCAACACAAGGAAGCAGAAAACTTGTGCTCCAGTAAACCTCCAGTTACCCCTGGTAACCTTCACCTCCTTTTCACCCAGAAGCAGCTGGTTATCTCTCTCTCTCTCTCTCTCTCTCTCTCTCTCTCTCTCTCTCTCTCTCTCTACTCTCTTCTCTCTCTCTCTCTCTCTCTCTCTCTCTCTCTCTCTCTCTCTCTCTCTCTCTCTCTCTCAAACACACACACACACACACACACACACAAGCAGACATGCCTGTGTACAAGCTTGCACGCACACAGCCGTCCCATTAACATCAGTGCTTTCGTAATGGATGTGTTTGTGGTGCTGCTGTGGGAGAAAGGAGAGACCTGAAGTAGCTGTTATAAATCACTCGCTTGTTCCCCCCCCCTCCCCATCCCCCTCCCCTATCACACACTCGCACACACACGAGATGCCTATTGGTATCACTACACAGGGCTCCCATTCACAGACTGTGCAGCAAGCACACACTCTTTCCCTTTTCTCTCGCATACGTATGTGCAGAGCCATTCCCCCCCACACCCCACTCCCTCTACCGCCTAGGGTGTCTAAATCCTATTACCCTATGAAGAGGAGGAACACATCATTAATTACACTCAGATACTCTTTTATACACACAAACATTTATTTTTTGCTAAACTTGAGTGCAACACGCCAATCACTGGAAATCCACGCCGGCACCAAACTCCAAAATGAGCCGTATCACGCCACAAGATTCCCGTACGCTTCTCTCTTATAGCTGCATCTTGACAGGTGACATTAGAGCAGAGGTCCTCTATCTGATGCTGTGCACACACACACACACACACACTCACACACACTTCCCAGGCCTCTGCTTCAGCGAGGAATATGTCAGGATGCGTGAGAGAGCAAAAAATATGATCACCAAGAGAGATTTCAGGCAACACGGAGAAGCAGATCAGGGACTGTCAGAGCGTCACCCTCAGATTTATTTGGCGTCTCAACAGCCTTTTCAAGGTTTGCCAGATAGATGGGTGCCATAAAGTGATATACGCGCGCTATAAAATAAATAGAGCGGAGGCAAGCTATGCAGAGCCGGGTCCGTCGGACCAAATGTTTATGTACCCAGGTGGGCACCTTTAGGACACATTAAGTCACATCTGTCTGGGTAAAATTAGGAGAAACATCACTTTGATTTAGAGGACATGCAGATGCAGATTTTTTGAATATCCTCCTTCTTGTACAGGTTAGAATTTTACTCCGGTCCACAATTTAAAAAATACAAAAATATCTCACTACACTTGCATGGTCAATTCTCCAACCTTATGAAAAAAATCCAACTGAAAATCTATTTCATATCTATTTTTTATAAGCTGGAAAATAGATATGTGTGCTCATTGTTCATGTTTTGTCATGTTAAAGCCACAAGGTTTGATATATTTTAATGGGACTTTATGTTACAGACCATCATAAAGTAGTGCATAATTGTGAAGCGAAATGAATAAACAAATTTAAGAAGTTGGATGTGTATTAGCATTTAGCCACCCCTCCTTTCTGATAATAATAATAATTGAACTTTATTGATCTCACAATGGAGAATTTCACTTCTGCATCTTTACCCATCCCCTTGGGGAGCAGTGGGCTGCTACTGTGCAGCGCCTGGGGAGCAATTGGGGGTTAAGGGTCTTGCTCAGGGACCCAGAATGGCAGCTTGTGGGAGTTGAACTCAGAACCTCTGGGACCGAAGCTCTGCGCTCTAACCACTAGGCCAACACTCCCCCTATACCGCTAAATAAAACCTAAGGCGACTAATTCCCTCCCCTGGTTAGTAAATAGAGTTCATCTGTGTACGTCTTCATCGCAGTATTGGTGTTGTGTGTTTTGAGGGGGGAAAGTTGTGATGGTATCATGGTTTTGGAGTGTGTTGTGTTGAGTGTGCTTGTGTTCTCTTTTTTTTCAAAACTCTCTTTATTGAATGTTTTACACATTCTTATTTCTACGTAGTCCAACCAAGGTAATACGAAGAGTATGTGTGACTTGGCAAAGCTTCCATATCACAAGAGATTACGATAGCCTGCTGTGGATTGGACTTAAAAATTAGAATACATATTCATATTCATGTACAGAAGTACCAAAAAATAACTTAAATAACCATGCATTTTAAACAGACAAAGAATTAAAAAAAATTGTATTTTGTATCCTTTCAAATTTTTAGCCTCTTCATTCAACCTATAGAAAGATGACCACACCTTCCTAAATTTGTCTTCTCGTCCTTGGAAAGAGTCTTTAATATTTTCTAGCTTCAAGTGCATCATAACATCTTTAAACCAGTTACCAGTTCAATAAAATCAACCGTCACAGGAGCAAACATATGAATAATATAACTTTATGCTCCGATTTTCTTTTCACTACATTTTGATCTATTATTCCAAGAACCGCTTTAAGAGGAAAGCCTTCGATAATGTTTAGAAAATGTTTTACCAAAATACTGGCAGTCCAGGGCAACCCCAAAACATGTGTGATAGTGAAGCAACTGCCTGTTTGTAACATATACACATAGGGTCCACCTCTGGGAACACTTTGCTTAATTGGAGTTTGGACCAGTGGAACCTATGTGCTGTCTTAAATTGGATTAAACCTTGATGGGTACAAATTGAGGCAGAATGTGTGCAGATGAGGGACGGCTCCCATTGTTCCACTGAAATATTAGTTCTTCCTCCCATGCTTGTCTTAAATTCTGTAAAGTATTGGAAGTTGTGACAGTTTATTATACATTAATGAGATACTCACTTTAACAGCTAGGTTATTCAGGAAAAGTGAATCAACAGGTAGCTCCACTGGAACCCTTGCAAGGTTTACATTATTGTGTTTGACAAAAAATTCGAACTTGTAAGTACTTTTAAAAATTTTAGTTGTGAAGATTAAATTTCTATCTAAGATGTAGAAAAGAAGAAAATATATCATCAATAAACAGGTCCATCAAATTGTTAAGACACATCCTTTACCCAAAAGCAAAGGTATTGTTGCCCATTGAAGATGCAAACATGTGATTCTTTAAGATTGGTCCCTTTAATGGATTGTAATGAAAACCAAAATGTTTTACAAGCTGTTTCCAAAATTAGGGAGAATTAGAGACCACAGTGTTGGCTGCAATGTTTGAAGGTGTTGAATTAATATCTGAAAAGATCAATGCCCTGAGAAAAGATAGAGCACAACAATCCTGTTCTATCTTCATATAGTAAGGATTTTCTTTTTTTGGATCCAATATGACATATTTTTCAGATTGCAAGCCCAATAATATAATTGAAAGTGTGGCAAACCTATTAGAGATTGAGACCTCTGTACAAATTCTTTCCTAATTCTTTCAACCTTTCTGTTCCAGATAAATTCCAAAAATAGTCTTATCTAATTTTTTAAATGACTTGTTCAAATTAAAAAGAAATACACTAAAACTAAAACTTAGGCAAAACTGTAATTTTGATTATGCTAACACAACCTGCCAATGATTAAGAAAGGAATGACAATGTTTTAGTCTTCTACCGTTTGCTCAACTAGCAACCAGAGATCTTGAAAGGAAAACAATAACTTTGTACCACATCTTGTAAAACATTAACTGGGAATAATGTACTTTTATCAATATTTAACTTATAATCAGATATAAAGCCGAATTGCTTGATTTTGTTCATTATTGCCAGAACAGTTGTCAAAGGGTTTGAAATATATAATAAATATATAATAACCTATCATCAGCATAAAGTGAGACTGTGTGTTCACCCTGAGCTCTTCTTATCCCTGTATATTCATGCAATGTACACCATGAGATTTCAGGTGGTTCAATTGCGACTGGATAGAGCGTGAGTGACAGGGTACATCTCTTCCTGGTTGATCTGGAAAGGGACATAATTCTGACCTATAGTTGTTTGCTGGTACAGAGGCAATCAGTGAAGGATACAGTAGTTTTAGCCAAAAAATAAAGACACCACCAAAGCCAAAGTTCAACAGGGTGGAGAAGAGGTAAGTCTACTCTACACTCTCAAAGGCCTTCTCCGCATTTAGATCTTGAACCCTGTGTATAAACAATAATAAAATAGGTGTATTAGGTTATTTTACAGCTGTCTATTGGCAACCTCGCTTCTGTCAGTCTGCCCCAGGGCAGCTGTAGCTACTAACGTAGCTCACCACCGTCAGGGTGTGAATGTGTGTGTGAATGGGTGAAGCGCTTTGGAGGTGGTCAAGACTAGTTAAAGCACTATAC
Organism: Fundulus heteroclitus; assembly: GCF_011125445.2. NCBI lineage: Eukaryota > Metazoa > Chordata > Actinopteri > Cyprinodontiformes > Fundulidae > Fundulus > Fundulus heteroclitus. Next base: position 28,040,401 of record NC_046368.1, on the reverse strand, counting down.
AAGTACAAGCCATTTACCATTTATTTACCATTTAAAATATTTTGAGACTCAAGAATAATTATTGTCACAATATATTGCTGTTATTTTTGCAAATTATTTGCATCTTCATTTAGAATGCTAATAGGTATGTATGCAGGCAAACGTTTAGGAGCTTTATCTTTTTTGTGGATCAAAAAATATTGTTGCTTGATCAAAGGTTGGGGGAAGTTTGCCCAAAATAAATTATTCATTTTAGACTTGTAAAAGAGCAGGAACCAATACATTTATGAAAGATTTAGGAACATTTAGTTGTGTAACCATCAGAACTTTTTAATGCTTGTTTGACCTCTTCCAAAGAAATTGATTTTTTAAGGTTATATTTGCTTGTCTGACTAATTGTAAGAATATGTAGAAAATAATCTTATTATGAAGAACTTTGTTAGTCTGAGGTAAGAGAGGATTCTGATCTTATAGATAGTTATTGTATATTTTTGAATTCATTATTTATTTCCTTTTGATCTAATATCAGTTTACCTGATATCGTAATTGTTTCAGCACTCTAAATCCTTTCTTCCATTACTTTAACCTGTTGGGCTAGAAGTCTGCCAGGCTTTTCACCATGTTCATAAAGACTTTGTTTAGCATTTTGTTTGGCATTTCTTTGGCTGTGGATAGGAGATTGGACTCAGACTGCAGTGAGACACGTTTAGCTACTTTCTCAGCGTCTGGATTCATAGCATGCTGCTGATCTAAATCTAATATCTGTTGCATAATTTAATGTTTTCCCTGCTTTTCATTTTTACTTTTTTATTCACTGTAAGATATAATTCGAGCACGAACAATGCTTTCATTGCTTCCCATATGCCCCGTCTAGATAGCTCATGGGAATCATTTGTGTCAAGGTAAAATAGTATTTGAGATTTTATGTATTGTTTGAATGACATGAAACCGGTTGTCTACTCTCCAAGTCCTTGAATAACAGGCTACAGGGAACACGAGGTGCAATGAAAGTGGTCTGTGGTCTGAAAGAACCACAGCCTTACACTACTACACACTGCCTCATACTACATACTACTTTCTTTATTATCTGTAATAGCTTCTAAAGGTCTACTAAAAACTCTATTCTGGAATATGAATTACGACAAGGATAGAAACATTTATATTCCCTCCCAGTGAGATTCATATACTTCAAAAACATTTGTAGTTTAAAAAAAATTATTAATTACTTTAGCAGATTTTGACAGGTTCTGTTGCTTGGTGGAAGGTCAATCGCGTAAAGATTCCAGCACAAAGTTAACGTCGCCACCCATTATTAAATTATGACTACCGGTATATAAATTCTATGGACTCTGTTTATCACCACTGAAGAGCCAAAGATGTCGCTGCCCAGTACATCGCGAAGAAACACAGGGATAAATGTAAGCATGTTGCTTTTCTCAGAATCTTCAGCTACTCCCACTATTCTCACGTTCCTTGACACTTTTCATAGAGATATTTACATTTCTTGGTAAGATCTTATTGATTTCTCTCCACATTCGCCACTCAATTCATCGTATCACTCTGGTCAGAGCTTGGTTCGCTCCACTGTTAGCTCCTCATGAGGGGCTTTCATGTATGCTTTAGTCTCAATGCGCAGTGTTGCGATTTCTCCTTTGAACTTGTGACAAGAGAAGCTAATTTCAGCTTTCATTTCATCCCTATGCGCCTGAAGATCACGTCGAAGGGCTTGTAGCATAAACGCATTGGTGGTATTAGCTTCTTAAGTGCTGTCTGCCATTTTAGGATCGCTTACGGCAAAAGGAGTTTGAGATTTCTGTTCTTGTCGCCATCTTCCTCTGCAGGAGCTAAGACTTGGCTCGCTTCATCATCCTGAAGTAGTTCCAGGTGTGCTTGTGTTTTTTTATCCAGAAGCTGCAGGACTAGTGTCTGGGGGTGTGGTCTTGGCTCAGCACTGTAGCACCTGACTGCCATCAACCTAAGAACACTGAAGGAGCTTTCTGGCAATCCTTCATAGCCTGATGGAGAGCCATCACTGGTAGCAAATCAAGCCAATCACTAAGATCTTTCATTGAGACGTTTTTAAAAAAAAAAATCTTTGTCTTGGTTTTTCATGGTTTTGCCCTTTCACTCTGACAGAACACACCTGAGAAACAATCAGCCTATGAAGATCCTCAAGTGGAGACATGTTCAAATCAATCCCTCTCCTTCCCATAAGCTCCCACAGAACATCCATCTGTCTCCACTATAGTTAGACACAGCTCTTTTCATCTGCTGCTTTCAGCCTGCCTGCTCTTCAACTGACCACCTGCACTTGCTGGAACCCTCATCCTCTGGATAAGGCCTAATACATCATCCATCCAGACTGAACCCTTTTCTCCTCAGACCATACATATATTTTGTAATGTTCCTATTAACAGGGAAGAAGATAACCAAACCTGACACGGTTTTGTGCTTTAAAAGGTTTATTAACAAATAAGGCTTTGGTACAGTCTGGCAAAACCTCTGCAGGAGTCTGATAAAAAGCTGACAGCTCACCGCAGGAGGTAACAGGCAGGTAGGCAGATACAGACAGGCAAATTAGTGGGCTAGGCAACGCCTTTGGTCAGGAGACAGTCCAGGTCAGTGTCCAGAAAAGCAGAAACCAATGAGGTGTCCAAACAAGGGCAAGACAATGACTTCCTGGATCAGAGCCCCACAGAATGCTTTACGTATCGTACGTTTGTTGTCAATAAACCATTTAAACATTCCTTAGTTCTTCGTAGTTGTTGCCAACATGACATATTCATGTTATTCAAAATGTCAAGCTTTGAACATCTCATTGAGCATTGAATCTAGTATGCTACAAATACAACCCAATCAAGACCTGACCAATTAGCTAAATGGACAAGGAGAGCATTAATCAGAGAAGCAATTAAAAGGACTATCGGTGACTTCAGAGGAGCTACAAAGTTTAAATAAATGATTAAGCTAGAGTGCATTTTTGCAATGTACAAGGATGTGTCGTTTACTCCATAAATTGTGCCCTTAAAAGAAGGGTGGCAAGAAGGAAGTTTATGTTCTAAAAGCTTAAGATCTATTTAAAGTTTGCCACAAGCCTTGAAGGGGACACTACAACATGGGAAAAAGACTCACAAGATCTATGCAACCTTATTATCGCAAAACAGACTGGCCGGTTTCAGATATACTTCGATACTTCATAACGTTAACTAGGGATCATAATCCAGGAGTACAAAAGTACTTAATCTCACCATAATGCAATCAAGACTAGGTGCCCTTCTCACAAGATTGAGAAGAGCTGTCTGACAGCCAAGCACCGCTTGCAAGATCCGTCAGAAAGACCTGGAATTAAAAAGTACAGTTGTTCCCATTACTAATAACAATAAGTAATATCATCTTGGTGTGTGAATGTGAGTTTGAGTGTGAGATATCTCCAGAACAGAGGATCTCTGCAGTAGGGAATAAAATTTAGAAACATTTAAATTAAATAAAACAATGGAAAATGGAAATTAAAAGCAAATACTAATGATTGTAAAAACAGCTGGACTACAAACTTAAACTAATGATGTTTCAGTAAGCAGTTTAAGTAGAACAGTTAAGGGCAATCCTGAACACAAGCGTTTTTAATCTTGAATTAAAAGAACGCATGTTTTCAGGATAAATAGAGACACTTAATAAGACCCTCTTTACAAGGATTTGAAAAAGAAATGAGGGTGGATTTTTTTTTTCGGGCAGACAATCTGAAATATAGTCAATGGAATTCTCAATCGGCTTTGGAAAAATAAAGCTGCCAATTTAGGGCCCACTAAGTAAACCGACTTAAATTTGGGTGAAAATCTTTGGAAAGCAGTAAAACTTAGAGAACACTAAGGGGCGACAGTGGTGCAGAGGTTAGGGATCTTGTCCTGCAACTGGTGGGTTGCTGGTTCAACCCTGCACTGACACAATGACTGTCCCAGTCATTTTGTCCTTGGGCAAGACACTTTACCTGAATTGCAGTGGTCAGAGAGCCCAGTGGCTCTGGTGTATGGCAGGCAGCCTTCTCTCAGTCAGTCTGCCCCAGGACATACCTCACCACCGTCAGGGGGTGAATGACTAACTATAGGGTCTTTTTTTTTTTACACTTTTATTCGCCGTGTTTATTACTTATCATTATTTTTTATTACATAATATTTCTGGGGTTGATTTCCTGGCATTTGTGAATCACTGTGGTTAGGTTGTTACCAGCATCAGATACTTTTGTTGATTAATTTTGTTGTCAGTAGAGCTGAGTAGAGCTGTTATAATATATGTTATAATATATTAACTCAGAATAATGTTCACCTGTGTATCTCTTATTTTCCCTCCTATACTGATTTAAATGTAACCAAAAAGCAACAGCATTATCTAACCATATTTGTCCCAGATTGAATTATTCCTTGTATTTTACCAAATATTTCATAATCAGCGGGATAATCTTTTTCATTTTCTGTCAGTCTTGCCATGTTGACATCATAATTTAACTCTTTTTTTTTTCTAACATGAATCAAGTGCTAGTGAATGCTACCTTTCAATGTGTTTGTCCTTCTCTGTACAGCCACAGCACCACCAAGTGGATCCCAAACAGTGCTGCATATAATATGTATATATAAATGCTTGGAGCTTTGGATACAGAGTGGGTAAAAAAGAAAAGATGGTGAGAGCCACAGTTTGAAATGATTGAAGGGGGCATTTTTAATCCCTTATTCATTTTAGGCCAAACAATATACTATACATGTATACTATTATATACATGTAAAATGTCCATATGAAACCAGAGAATTGATTTCTCAAGAATGCCCCCATTCTGGTATCAAGGTCAAAAATAACAATTTGCTTTCTCATTAAAGCATTAAAGAGGTCAAATCATTTTAATCTTTTGAAGTGTGATAAAATATAAGAGATGGAAATCATTGAGAAATTAATTTAAACCCAAATTTAAAAAAAAATAGTCTTTTTTGTTTTATTTTCTTATAATTTAGCTGTATATGGAATACACTATTTTCCATTTTTCAACAAACAGGCAACCCTCCTTTCTGGTTCAATAGTCTTTATAAAACAGCGGCTGCAGTAACACAAATATCCTCTCTAAACATCAGCAATAAACTCCTATAGATATGTTCTGGCATTTGCAAAAAAAAAAAAAAAAAAAAATACAGAAAAGGTGTGAATTGTGTTTAAAGGAGCTACTAGTGTTTGTACTTCTGGAAACTGTTTTAACAAACTACTTTTCATTACATAATAGTGTAAACATTAACTCAGAGAAGACCCTAGCCATCACTTGCAAAAAACATGCAATAACGTATCTTGGAGGATGTCTGGTCATTTTTCTTTTACCTTTGTTGCAGAAAAGCAACAGCCTGATTGAACACAGCCGCTCACAATCATCTCCTCCTGTGTGCATTTAATCAGTCTGTTCCCTTCCTTCCATGCCAGTTAATCTTTGTTTCTACCAGCAAGCGTTCAAGCCTTTTTTCCCCAAACTTTCTTGCCTCTAGTGACCAAGTGTTTTTGGATACATCTGCCCTCTCAACTCATTCCCTGTGTACCGACCTTTGAATTGCTACTAAACCACAGAATTTTTTGGAAACTGTCTAAGTTGTCATTTGAGTCCTGCATGCCCAGTTTCTTGTCACAATTACTACAGTCAGGATTATGGTCTCAAAGACTTTCCAGGTTGACAATTTGCACACATGATTTGGACACTTTAGAAACTTTTACAACATTTGTGAGAGGCACCCTATTGCAGACACAGGGCTGGGCCATTATTACAATAAATGTCAGAAGTTCACAGCGGAAATTTTGGACAGTATAATATGCAGAGACAGAGAGAAAAGTAAGGAAACCTAAGGTCAGTGGATTTTACACAAATTCGTTAACTTCCAACTGGACTTAAATAAAGTCCTGTTCCTGTTGTAACCCTAAACCCACCCTAACCCTACACCTAATTTAAAACCTGTGGTTTATCCCATCCCCTGAATGTTAACCCTAACATTGGTGGATGAAAAACTTAAGCTTAAGGTCAGTGGCTTTAATACAACTTCATTAACATCCTGTTGGGACCAACTTCCAATTGGAACTGACTTCCAGCAGTTGAGGCTGTAATGCCATTATGACGTGACAAACTGCAACTCCCAGCATGCAACACAGTTGGAACTCCCCCTGATGAAAACCGCTTATCTCCTGTCGCCATGGGGATAGGGACTGGCCAGAGATAAAAGCACATTGGACAAGAGGTCTTCTTCTGTGCAGCGCTGCTCTGTTGAGAAGACAAGTGTTCGGTGATTTGGACTCCTGGGCTGGCTCCGAGTTGATCCATTACTATTTCCCCTGTATCACCAGGGAGGTCTTGACTTTAAAATTAATGTTAATTCATTTTTGATCCAACTGGAAGATTATCATTATCTTCCAGGGACCGACAAGATCGACTCATTTTGTTTTGGCCAAATTGTCGGAGGAGCGCCCAGAGGGTCGAACTTTGCCAATCCCACGCCAGACTCCGGCTGAGATCGACGGACGCTGGGCAGTGCAGCATCAATCTCCTTTGTTGGAGCAACATCACGTAAAGGATTTCCCTTTTTGCCTTTTTCCACTCATAAGGTGGTATTTTGTGCCTGGGCAGAACATATCAGGAATAGGTTAATGCTTAAGTACTCCAAAGGGAGTTTGTTTGAACTGTGCTGAATGTTTCCAATGGGTGCATATTTTTCCACTCTATGTTCCACACCTCCCAACCACCACTCACCTCTGTGATCAGATCCACCTGCTGCCACTAATTACCTCCAAGTCATTCCACCCGTTTCCCTGCCTTTATATACCAGCCTCACTCACAGCTCCCTGCCAGAACGTCTCGTCTTGTCTCGCTGCATGCATGTTGGTTCCCGGTGTCTTCTTGTCGCTCTGCAAGTTTGATCCTTGGGACCTGTCTTCGCCCCGCCCCACTAGTTTTGTTTTTTGTTTGCTTATGTGCACTGCCTGGTAATAGTTCTCCTGGGATTTCTGTGTCTCGCTTCGCCCTCTCTGGGAACACGTCAAAGGCTTCTAGTTAAATCTGGTTACGTCCGCAACATCGCCTGCATATCCTAGTCAGTTCTGGTTCTGTCAGCAACTTCTGGTCAAGGGTAGAAACGTGTGATTGTATCTGCGTGCCTGTGACTGTGTGCTTGTTTCTTTGCCAGGTTGGGTTTTGGGGTGCCCCCTCTCGAGGAACATTTCAGGTCCCCACTAATTGTGGGGCCCATCCCCCTTATCAGGCTACAGGTGCTTGGATCCAGGTGCTTACATACTCGCATCTATACAGAAAAGCCCTATAGTTAGCTTTGGCTGTCACTAAATACATTTTGTATTAAATAATACTGTGTATTTTTAAGTAATGTTGTCATAGGTGTTGGTTGTTTGTAACTGTGATACATCTGTTGGTTTTGTTCTTTCTATCTCTCTTTCTGCAGGTGTAGAAGTGTTTTAGTGTTATTTGTGTCCAAGCCAAAAATTGTAACTCTATAGAGCTCCAGCCCAGGCTGTGCATCTTTATGTGCCACAATCCTTTCACAGCCAACAGTTTCTACATGCTTAGTCTGAATGTAACTCAAGCAAGGCATGGTGCCTTCCTCTAGTGACTGAGGAGTCATCAGAGGACTCTTCAGGTGACAGTAGCTCCACTTTGACGTCAGATGAAACAGAAGACACACCGTAAAACTCAGGATAAGAAGACTGGAGTTTTCCTTTGTTCCAGGGTTGCCATAAAACAAACATTTACAGAAGAACAGTACTCCTGAACGAAGGGCTATACAGTGGGCCGAAGTAAGGAGGGAGCTCAGCTTTGAAAACAAATGGAAAACAAAGTGGTCCCTCTCGCATTATTAGAGGCACAAAGCAGGAAAAAAGTCCCAGCATGAATGTACACAAGACAAAAAGAGGATATGAGACACATCCAGTCTGACCAATAGAACCTGATAAACCAGGAAGCACCAGCCTGGGTTTGTACTTAGACAAGAAAAGCATAAAAAACTTATTGACCGGGTGAGTGAAACAGACCCGAGGAAAAAAGGGAGCTCCAGGCTGGTCTGGTACTTACACAAAAGGAGTATGAGACACATCCAGCCTGAGCGACAGATTTACCCAGGCAGCTGGGTGAGAGATGTAGACTTGGGGTAAGCAGGTCAGGCCTGAAGAGATGGGTAGAGCATGGCCCTCTTATCCTTGTCCAGGGGTTTTTGTTTTTTAACAAAGTTTACCCCGGTCTCAAGCATCTTTTTCTGAGTAAAACCAGCGTCCAGCTCCCTCTGGATAGCTGGTTTAGGAGCAGAGGATTTTAGATAGTTTAAGCGAGTTCTAAGCATCCCTTCCGGGGCAAAGAAGGTCAAGAACTCCGCCTGGTTCTGGAACTGAGTGACTGCAACATGTGGGGACAGAAAAAAGAGCATTCCAAGGGGTTGTGGAATATCGGCATCTGTAAACCGTTTCTGACACACGACAAACATGATGTGTGTCAGAAAAATTATAAGACGGAATCTCTAGGCCCTATGAAGTCAAGTTAAGGTGTGCCTGGCATCCAGGATTGAATTGAGCTGTATTCATTAGTTTGTCCTCGTTGTTATTATTGCTAGATCTTGTCTTATCAGCTTATTCCTTGTGCGTAGAGTTATGTTTCCATATTTAGGTTGTGCTTCAACCATACAAATCATGACAACTTACCAGGGAAATATAATGCTGTTATGACAGTATCATATTTGAACAGATTTTAATCAGTGTTGAACAAAACAATAAAAAGCAATAACAACGCTAGAATTAAAATTGAGAAATTAAACAATGGAAATAAATATAGTTAAAAAAAGCAACAAAATAACGATCAAAGTAAAGATAAATAAAATGGTTACAATACCTAGAAAAACAATGAAATAGAAAAAAGTGACTCATTTGCACTAAGAACATGGCAGAGAGGGAAATGCTTAAATTGCAAACGTTCACCATGTTAACCAAAAAAGGTTTTTAGTTCTTACAATACATTTTTGCAAGACCATTTACAGTTTTGCATGTTATACACAAGACCAAAGATTCTGCTTGTAGGCTCTATTGGAGGGTATACTAGCACCTGTCAAAACCCAAACAGCAGCATTTTGTATCACTGAAATGCATAGAAACTGCTGCATACAATTTTTTTTTTTAGGTAAATCTATCAAAATACCTTTACAAGCTTGCAGTGTAGTTATTTCAGACCCTTGTTGAAAAACTAAACACTTCTACAGCTGTGAGGAAATATTAAAATATCCATGACCTAAAGGTTTCCTGTTCAAAGCAAACAATAGTCGAACTAACACAGACCCTTGTGGGACCCCATTGCTAATAGGAAGAGATTCAGATAAAATGTGTTCTTAAACTAACAACACTGAGATCTTTCAAGGATGAACTACATTAACCAGTGGAACCCCTGTCGTCTGATGCCATAATAACTCTGAAGTCTTCTGAAGTCACAACTAAATTCTATGTCAAGGGCTAATCCCTTGATATAAAACAGATGCTGAGTCTGGTACTGTAACCATTAATAAATCATTCACCACCTGTGTAAATGATGATAACCTCTTTTAGAGGGTGGACAAATAACTGTCAATATGACAAAATTCAGCTCTGTAATAATGTCAATGTTAGCAGACTGGTTAATGATATTGGTTCAAATTGAAAAACAGTTAAAGAAATTGTTTAAGATAACTGTATCCTTTTATCTGCTAAGTAGTGAGTGTATAGTGTAATGTTCAAAATGATCATTATATTCATAGACAGACAATATTCAACACAGAGTTAAATGCCTAGTCTTTTTCCCTCAGTCTTATTAGCCTGTGAGGCACACAATGTTGTTGTCCTTAATTTTTCTGTCATTTATAAACAGCATGGTGTCCTAGGTTCTAACCTCTGCTGTCTTACAGGAAAACTTTCAGTGTCTGAACACATCTTGGTGTGTAATTTGCATGTTTTCTCCTCCTCCTGACAGACAGAGATTGTATTTCACATTTTTACTTTCAGATTCATTCTTCATCACCGAAGCATGCTATAAAAAACATCCCTTTTATTAAATCGATGGCAAATAGATCCCAACAAACTCCATAAGTGTATATTTCCCTTTTATTTTCCCATTTTTTGAAAATAGTGTTTTGATGGTTTTTATCCACAAATATACAGGCACATTTTGTGAATTTTTAAAAAAAATCACCCTATTCATTTTCCGTTTCTTTAATGGGGACATATCATGCTTGTTATGCCTTCCTTTTCACATTGAAATCATTTCGTTGTGGTCTATACAAAGTGGAATTGCAATGCTTTGGTCTGAATTTCCTGCTATTCTTGCCCCACAGCCCCTCTTTTGCTCCTATTCTGAGGTGTGTCTGAGAGCAACTCGTTTTGATGTGGTGTCTTTAAATGCAAAGGATGCACTTCTCACCGCTCTGCTATGTGGGTTAATACACCCAACCGAACAACTTTAGTTATCCACTTGTAGCTTCAGCGTCCTTCAGCTTGGACTGCAAATCATCCCAGAAAAAAAATCAAAAATGGTGGATTCGTGAAATAGGTAAGCCGGATGCCCATGACCTTATATAGCAGTTCCTCAGAAATAACTGTGACATAATTGTTCAAAAAACATAATTGAGATTAGGGAAAACTGAATGGCTTAAAGAAATGACCCAAACAGAGTATAAAGATATCTTGAACAGACTAAATTAAAATTTTCTGCAATCTAAAGTGCACTACAAAATGTCTTTAAGGGCTAGAAAAGTGTATAATGCATCATCTGTCCCTTTTTAATCAGAGTATGCTATTTTAATAATTGTACAGGGAATTTTTCCTATGTTGTAAATCTGCCTTTATTTTACAGTTGTTTTCATATTTTTTGCCCTTGTGTGTATCTGCATACTTCCATTTGCCTGTCACGTTGCTGCCGATACACATGGATTTCCACACTGAGGGACAACAAAGGCTATTTCTATTCTTCTATTCCTGATAAAATGACTATATTTATGTTTGTCTTCCAAATTGTTTTGTGATATGTAAATCCAAGGTCTCATAATGACCTTCAGATATAACATTTAGTCTAAGAATTAAATTAGCTTTTTCTGTTTTCCTTTGCCTAATTTGGAGAAACTTTCATTTAGGTATGTTCTTGTTGATATTCATGTTGCCCCAACAAAAGAAAGGAGGAGCTAAATTGTTTTATTTTTTATGTTTTTTGTTGTTTTTCTTTTAAAGAGTAGGTAAATTGAAAGATGAAATAAGTTTAAAATACGTTGAATGAAGCAAAGTGGGAGGCCTTTATGTTTGAACATATTTCTTCTTCCTCCTTGCAATAAAAAAAACTCTTCTAACTGTCAGAGCGGCATGTAACAGCACAGAGCGAGCAGCAGCAAAACTTCAGAAAAACAAACAGGACACACAATGAAACCCGAAATTACCAGATTACAGCAGGAAAAAACTTTCTTTTGGCCACTAAAGATATTTCTTCCCACAAACTTATTTCTTCCTCATCATAGCCTTGGGGATGTTTTTGGTCATGGGAATTTTAATTATGTCATACTTTCCTTAAAGCTCTTTTTTTCCTCACAAAAAGTAGCTGATTATTTTAATACCACAGGTCATTCTCTGAATACCAAAATATATTGAATCATATTTTCCTTTCTTCACAGAGGTCACCCCTGAAACTCTATTAAAGCACAACACATTCACCCTGAAAACCCTCAAGGATTGTTCTAATAAAATTTTCTTAATCTTTTCTTTGCCTCAGAGAATATCGCAGACGTATTCTTTGAAATACTCCTTTAATATAATGGAGCAATAAATTCTAGAAATAGTTTGCTTTCTCTTTGTTATTCACTGACCATCACACAAAAAAATTTGCCATTTTTTTATTTTACCAATTCTTTCTTTGGAGTAAACGCAAAGCAAAAAGGAATTATAAAGCGTCCTTGCAAATCAACTTTTGAAACCACTGTCCCTACAACACGAAGAAGTAGATAAGATGCAGAATCTGTAATTAGAGGGAAAAAAATCTGACATCAAAATAAATGCTTGGACTTTAAAACGGATTATATAAATTGTCTGTTTGTTTGTTCAAATCTCCTTATTTATGCACCCTAAATATATGAAGCAAATTGAGAATTTTAAGAATTTTCCTATTAAAAAGAAACCCTTAAGTAAATGCTTAGTTTGCTTTTTACTTTCAGTTTTAACTGATTCAGCCTTCAATTTTAGAGAAAGAAAAGTTTTTTGGTTGGTGTTGTTTTTACACATTTTACTGTATCAACAAGGCATAATATTGCAGATTATGGTTCAGTTTGCCTCCTTTGTTTCTTTTTTTTTGTTTGTTTCTTAAAAAACAATTTCAGAATAAATACATTTTTTATTTAATGAAACATTTGGCATTTATTTAGTTTGTTCTCAATTTGGAGAATCTATAAGTTTACAGCCTGTAATAAAATTTTACGCTGTGTCCCTTTTCCGTGATTAGGATTAGGTGGGGAAAAATGAGTTTATTTAGTGAGACGTCCTTACACTTTGAATGGTGAAAAAAAGGGAGACAGAAAAGGAGACGAAATCTGTAGGGGTATACATGCTTTTTGACACAGCTTTGTTAAAAAAAAAAGACTTGAGAATTTGTGGAGGAAAAACACAACAACCTTCCCTTTAAAGCTCTTCTAAAGTTCTGACAAACTAAAAGATCGGACTGATTGCCACACATCAGTTGCACAGCCTAAATGGGGACAATAAACCAGTTCAGCCTGTATGAATCTGACTCAGTCTTGCTTTTGGTGAATTTGCTTAAACTGCTGAAGAAACTTAAGGAGTTAAGGTCATTTTCTAAGTGACATTTGGTCCAAATATGGCAGAAGCACCACAGCAAAGACCCAGAGAACATCTTTTATAAAGTCTTCATATCTTTCCGATGCCGAGGCAATCAGAACCAGCTGCCACAGATTGATGGTTTTTCAAAAAGAACCTACTTACAAAAACCCAAGAAAGGACGTCCACAAAATAAGAATCATCTGCTTTTATCAGAGGTGCCTTCTTTTGAAATGCTTCCTCGTCCTTTCTATCATTAATTATTCCTCAGTTTTACATTAAAGTACTTCACAGTCTTTGTTTCTATGAGGATGCAAAAGTGTAACCGAGTGAAAACATTTTTAATTGGATTGATTCACAGCCATGAAGTGAATGAGGAACGACAGCTTACCCTGCCCTTGTACTCAGAACGTGATCAAATGCTCAACATCAGCGGATCAAATCTTCAAAACACCCCATCTATTGCTTCATTCATGGAGGGGGAAAAAAATAACATCTGTAAACAGGTGTCTGGTTTGGAGCTCTGCTTGGAGACAGAGTAAGTAGACCTGAAAAGTATCGCATTTACGCCGCAGACATTTGATTATAACCTCCAACTACTGTAAGAAAAACTAAATTCAGGCAATTATGAAACTCCTAAACAGCATACGGTAAGGATGTGAATTTTGTATGACAGAGTTTAGGTAAATGAAGCAAGGTGTTCGTCTTTTCTGACGCCTGGTAAACATGGAAGCTGAGAGCAAAACAGTTACTTCAGTCTTTGCCTTTAATCACCTCTGTGTTGTTGTGCACTGGATATGACCGCTCACAGACCGCGGTGGTAAATACACCTTCACAGTTGCTCGTTAACACGAGTAAGCCGAGAACAATGCAGCAACTCAATGCTTTTAAACATCTCTTTGTGATAAAGAAGATCTGTTGATGTTCAAACTGAAACTCAAAATAAAAGATAGAAAGGAGGGAGTAAATAACTTTTAAAGTGCCTCTTTTTTTTGCCAGAAGGGTTGATCTGGGTATTTCAGAAAACTGCTGATGCACCTGGATTTTCACACACGACCATCTCTCTGGTTTAGAGAGAACGGCTGGAAACAGAGAAAATGTCCTGTAAGCTGCAGCTGTGTGGAAGAAAATCCCTTGTTTACATTGTTAGTCAAAGAAACATGGGTCGACGTATCTCCGATTATGGGTAGCAGCAGCAAAAATAACCATTAGTTCCAACCATGAGATTCAGAATACCATCTCTGAATCCACAAGCCGTTGAACCTTGAAGCAGGTGGGCTACAGCAGCAGAAGACCCCACCAAGAGCAGACCAAAACAAAAAATGTCTAGAGGGACAATTTCTATGATTAGGTCTGCTACCTGTGTTTCTAAATTACTCCAAAAACACTTTCCCAAATAGCTATATTCCTCTTCTTAGACCCTGTTGAAGTTTCTCAGATTTGCCCATTGTTCTGAGGAGGAGTCATTCTAATGAGTAAAGTCAAGGAAATGATTTGTCAGCCAGCAACAAAAAACCACCAGCAGCAATTAATCATCATCCCTGGACTCGTCTATAACATACTAAGACATTAACGTATTTATGTTTTAAAGCTGTCTGTGATGTTGATGCATTTGGATAAAATAATACAAACTTGTGCATTTTTATGCAACTGCAGTTTGGATATTTTAAGTAAGAGTGCAATTATTTAATTTCAATTGCATATTTAATTTAAATAATTAAAAGCAAAATAATATGACATATATGCTCATATAGGGAGTGTGAGAAAACTGAATAAACAAAAAAAAAATTGACAAGTTAGACTGAAAGTGTCTTAGAACACCGTTGCCACTAGGTGGCAGCGTCACTCACCAAAGAACCAAAACTTGACACTCACCAGGACTGAGCTATCTTTCAGTTTGCATTCGGGTACAGTGTTGGATTGTGTAAATATGGCCGCAGTTGCAAACTATAATCTCATAAATCAAATCTAAAGTTAATGCAATAACAAAATGTATGTCTTTTAAATTAGTGGTGTTTTTTCTACTTTTTCCATAAGAAATAGGGATACTTTGGCATTAAAATCCTTTAACATATAAACCCCCAACAGGTAAATTGAATAAGATGGCTCATTTTGCTGAAAAAAAATCTGTGTGCATGAACTTTCCAGACCGCAGACAGCCCCGCCTCTGTAGCAACAGCTCCTACCAACGGCAGCAGCTTCTCCGACATGAACAATGCTCCAGTGTTGGGAAAAGTTTGCCTTTGGGGCCTTCTGGCAGAAAGCCTTCTGGAAAGTTATGAGATAGGATGATGTAACAAACTTGCAACGGAGTGCTGTAAAATGCACCAGAAAGAAGGGGAAACCACTACTAAGCAGTGAATTAGAATCACTGAGTTGGCATGGCCTTAGAATTGAGTCCAGACCCCTACTTTCTGTTTGAACCACACATCACTCTCTTGGCATAGAACTAAGGACAAATGTGTGGAAATCTCCCTCATACCCATTGTTAAGTACGGCAGAGGATCCATGCTGCTGTGGGCCTGATTCTCATCTAAAGGCTTCAAGAATTTAGCTAAAAGTGCCATAGATTATTTGGGGGGAAAAAACACAAGATTTTTGATAGACCCTGCCACAATCTGCACATAACATTTTAAGCAAGGTGTTGTCCCAAAGCAAGGTGTTGCTTTGGGTCAACACAAATATTTGACCTGTGAGGTAATGCTGCTGCAAGGAAAGACATTTATATGAAGGCAATAAATCAGCCCACGTTTGTGTGCAACCGAGAAGTTACAGATTAAGCCAACGACATCGCTAATAAAGCACAATGTTATCTGCCAACCTGACAAACTGGATGAAAAACCCCATAACTTCCTCCTTCCGCTGAGCTTGCTCGTAATTTCTCAATGTAAGACGGATGAGTACAGATGATAACTAGCAGCCCACAAGTCAGCCCATGGCCCACTGGCAGTCGATAGCTCTCAGAACACCCTAAAAGCTCTAAGGCTCATATCTCAACAAGCCTGGGCTGTTTAGTCCTACAGAAGGCTTTAATGCGGCTAATGGGTCAGAACATACGACAATTTTACTAATTCCCACAACTGTCTCTGCACTGTTTTTTTTAACTGAACAAAGGATGGTGGGGTGAACTTGAGTTAATCCTATACATTTAAATCAAGTTTACTTAATGGTAGAGCTTAAAAAATAAACACTTAAACCTAAAACTGTGCATACTGTATATCTATGAATATGTAATCTATGGTTCTCTGGTTTTGTGTGGATCAAAGCTGACCCAAAAGTAATTTTTCTACGTGGGAACTTGCAGTCTCCTTTGGTCCGCGCCTTTTGAACAAGTTTGGATTTTGTTCAAAGTATTCAGTGAGAAAGAGCCAAGACAGCTGAAGTTGGAAGTAAGAAGGAGGATTTTTTTTTTCCTTTTTAAATGAGATTGTTGATCAGGCCAAGCTGTAAAAATAAAGGAAAATAAATACATGAAACAGAAAGCAATATTTAATCAGTGTAGTCTTACACACAACTGAAATATTAGTTGACTGTATCAAGTTTTGTATGTAAATTTAGTCTGCAATTGCTGACTGTAGCGCGTTCGTTCCTGCTGGTGTCCGCCTGACGGAACAGTGAGTGAAAAATGTCTGCGGTGGGGAAGGCTGGCAAATCCTGTATTGCAGCTAAACTGCAAAAGCAAAAAAAAAAAAACCTGTTCAAAAGGAATGTAATGTAATCTAATAAAGGGTCATGCATAAGTGTTAAGAAGTACCACATCTCTCAACTAATGCTTCGCTGAAGCCTCTATTAAATCAATTTCAACAGTCTACTTCAGTAGGGACTAATCAACCTGACTTGTAAATGTTTTATTTATTTTTTTCTACCTTCTCCAGATTTTTTAGATCATGACGACATCTCTTAGTCTACAACCTTCCTCAGGAGACACCTCAGATTTTCTGGCTGTTCCAGTTCTGGAGCCGTTGTTTTGACGGGAAAGTCTGTACTCACTGTGGTAGTCAATCCACACTGAACCACCAGAACTGGCTGGTTTACATACCTGTCCTTCCGCAAGGTCAAGCACTGGAACATGGCAGGGGTTTTTCTGCAGACATTGGTGCTTTTCTGTTTGAATCTCACTGCAGCGCTCTGTCTCACATATTTTGATGTTTATTTTTTGTTTTGTTTTTTTTTGTAAGGTGTACTTAAAGATTCAGAACTTCAGTAATATCTTGTGAGCAGTTATCACCTCCTTGTACTGTTTGTTTCGACATGCACCGCAAAGCATAGAGATAAGCAGTTTTTATCATTAACATAAGATCTTATCCAGTTTTCCTCTGGGTGTAGTGCTGCATTTGAAATGTTTTGCAAATTTTCTGGACCAATTCATTCCACGGGACTTACTTTGTGAGCCTTTCTCTTTTAAAAACAACCATTGCTAAAAAAAACCAAACAGGTTTTAAAAGAATGAACGGGGTGGTGCAGTTTCATAGCGACACCTAACTCTGCAGCCGTTATCTGTCATACTGGATCTGTGTTACCTACCAGCACAATGCCCATCACTATCACTCAGAGTACTCAGGGCCAAGCAATGCAGTCTGGGTAGAAACTTAATACCTCTGAGACATGTGGTTAGTGAGGGGCCAAAAAGTGCTGCTTAAAGCTTCAGCCTTTTCCTGCTCTCTGTTGTGTGGCTATGCAGAAACCTCAATGCAGCTTGTTTGTGCAAGTTTCACTTTGATTGTCAGATAAACACCTTTTTTACCACACTGTTCCTTCTAAATGACTCACAAAACCTGCTCACAAAAAGCTGTCCCAGATTAGGTTTCCCACCTGTAAAGAGGCAAGGCAAGGCAAGGCAAATTTATTTGTATAGCACATTTCAGCACAAAGACAATGCAAAGTGCTTTGCACGATTAAAATACAGGAAAACAAAGCAGAATAAAATCAAGTAGGAATAAAATGTAGCCATAAAACAAATTGGTGTCCGTCTTTTGTCTTTTGCTTATACACAATCAGGTCGCAAAAGGTCAAAGGTCGAAGAGGAAACCCCAGTGACACTGTCCAGGTCATTCTGGGTGATCATAAAGTGTTTACAGACTGAAAAGGAAATGTCCGTACAGTTACCACCAATCGATTAAACCATCTCATCACACTTTTGTGTATTGGACTTCTAGTTTAGTGGTGTAGGACGACACAATGCAATAGCAAGAGAACACAGATGAGACTCCAGTCTGTTCCAACACCTCTGAGGTGGTTCAGTGGGCAGAGTAGGTTCAATTCCAGCTTCCCTTGTCACGTGTAAATGGGCCCTGGGCATGGCACTTAAACTCCAACTAGTCTGCGCGTTAGTGAGTGCGATTGGGTGAATGCGGCTATGGTGTAAAGCGCTTTGACTGGTCAGTATGACTAGAAAAGACCATTTACAATTTACTGAACCCGACCCATAGAGAGGAAGCCACATGTTCCTGCCACAGGGCAGTTATGATCATAAAATAAACCATTAAATGTGAAACAGATGTGTGCTATAAAAAGGAGAAGACCAAACCATTTGGTTCATTTCTATTAAAACTTTATTTGACCAAGATCAAGACGTCTTTAACAAGGGCAACCGGGCCAAGAAAGGCAACAGCACAAGTCAGAGTGGACAAGACGGACAACAATAACAAAACAACCATTAAAATATAGAAAGTGGATGCAAATTGAGGAGTAAAATGCAAGAGCTATTGTTGCACTGACAAGATTTCTAACAGAATCAATTCAACACTTAAAAACACAGGCACTGTTTGAAGGATTTCCATTGCCGGTTTCTTAAGAAAGATACTATGTATTAGGGGAATTACAACTTTCTAACTGCATATTTCCTAAGGCAAAGCCTAATTTTTCTACTTGGAGGATATTGGTCTTTATTTTACCTAAATCTACGTTGTTCCTTAGTTTTCCAGTAAGTGACAATTCATTTATTTTTGGTAATTATGCCAGAAGAGAAAAATAAAATGCTTTGGTGCCTTAAACACCGGGTGTATTTCTGATGATCCCAAAGCAAATAAAACAGCATACCACAAAAATGGCTGAAGAAGGCGGAGTAGACCTGGAGGGGGATGGGTGGGAAGTTCATCATTTGCATTTAAAGTGACCGCACCTCAGAACAGGGGTAAAAGAGGCACTGGGGGGCAAAAACAACGAGGAATTCAGACCAAAGCCTTGCAGTTCCACTTTATATAGTGTTATGTAAAGACAGGCAGGGAGGCAACCCGGTATTCTAGCTGAACACTGTTGTGTTTTATAAGGGTTTATCTGGTGCAGATAGGAAAAACTAAGTGAGCAGCAGGCGATACTGACAGCTGACTGCTCACAGCAGGGGGTGACAGGCAGATTGGCTGAGGCAGCGATCTGGTCCGAGAAGCAGGCAGGGTTCATACACTGAAATCGAATGGCAGACAGATCCGATGGGCTTTGCAAAGATCAAGGTCAAAAAACAGTTCAGGTGGCCTTCAAATAATCTGGCGCCAACTGACTTAATAACTGGAGTATATAGGAGCATTTGAACAGGTGAATGAAATCAGTTAAATCGAGCTGCTGTGGGAGGATGGACTTTTTAAAGCATGAAGCAAGACAAGAACCTCTTGTCTTGCTTCATGCATACTGCCAACGTGCCTCTACCAGTTACTGTGTGTCCTTGACAGTTTGCACTTCTTCACCATTAATGGCACTGGCTTTATGCTGGTTATCGCCTTGCTTAAAGACAACAAGTTCTTTAATTTTAGAGACATTTAGGTCGAAGAAGGTGTCATTGCGCCAGCAGGTGACAAAGGAGGAAAGAGGTGGGCCAGGCCCTTAAGCCAGGCATACACTGTGCCCTTTTTGGGTCGATTTTCAGTCGTGCGAGATTTTTTTGGGTCGGACCGAGTTTCAGCTGCATCGTGCATCCTGAGTCGTGTAGTATACGGGGGGTAACGAGGGGGTATTAACCTCTCATGACTACCTCCCAATCAGGAATTGGATGGTCAGATTAAAATCAAACATGTTTGAAATTCAGTCGGCCCTCGTGAGTAATCGTAAGCGATTGTGAGAGCGTCCTGCTGTTGAAGCGGAGCTACGAGTGTCTACGAGCCGATTTTCTCCAACTTCACTCACTGCGCATGTCCAAACAAGGGAAGTCTTCTTCTTCTTGTCAGACAAAAACATAGGAGTGAACAGAAGCATGGCGGCGGAACATGTGACATGGAGTCAAACTACGGAGGAGCAAGGAGCAAGGCAGCGTGTTTTGTTCTAGTGAGCCTTATATTTAACAGTGAGCATCGACACTCCCGTCTTTTTCTTCTTCTACTGTTAACATTTGGCTTCCGGATAGACTAGTCCGAGTAGCGCCATCTTTCTACGGGTCCGTAGAGAGAGCTGGTATTGGACACAAGGCCGTCTGACATTTTCCCATTCACTAGGACATGCTGGATTCTTTTTGCTAAAAACCCTCTAAACTGAGAGGTTAAAATACGTAGAAAGTTTTTGAATTAAAACACAAGGTTGCATTTTATTAAAAGCAGACGAAAAGCCCGCAAATAAAAACCAAACAAAAGTTTTTGTATTCTCAAGAAGCTCAAGAACTTTGTCCAAAATACATTTACTTGCATCCTTAACTGCTTTACCAGGCTGATAAGCAAACTGCAGTTGAGCTTTATTTAAACCTTTGTTCTCCTTCTTTCATGCATTTAAGGTTAGGTCATGATTTATGAGAAAAACACAGGCACTCATGATTATGTAGCAAAGGCGGGTCAGCTATTCCCTCCACTCTGGAAAGTCTCATACGAACAGTCTTTGTGTGTGTGTGTGTGTGTGTGTGTGTGTGTGTGTGTGTGTGTGTGTGTGTGTGTGTGTGTGTGTTTTTAACTCTCCTTCTGAGATTAAAAATGATATAGGAAGACCCGTTTAGTGTCATAAAGTGTGGTCAAGATCATGCATACAGTTGTAAACGCAGCACTACAGTGACTTTCTGCCATAAAGTTGGCTGGGAGGAGAACTACAGCCAGAATACCACAATGATTTATTTGGAGACAGGCCAGAGCGGAAGCAATAAAAAGAATAAAGATACTTTTGTCTGGGCATATAAGGGTATATATCAGTACAAGTGTGAGCCTTACAATGAAAAGATTAAGCTGACTGAGCAGCAACACTTCCAGATTGTTACGCTGTCATTTGTAGTAATTTAGGTAATTATGTGCGATGAGAAGGGTATTTTGCAGGTGTGTAGCGGAGAAAATCATTTTCTATAGTATCTTTATGTTTTGAGACTTCATTTCAATAGCTCAAATTTTGATTAATTCATGCTAATGTAAAGAAACACCATGGGGTTTCTCAATGTACAACATGATCCTAAACTGTCCTTTAAGAGCATATATCTAACAGGAATGGGCTGAGAATAATTATTGGCATTAGTTTTTTTTTAGTTTTCTCTTGTTCTAACGCTGAATGAAATGACTGTACACAGATTTGCTGGACAGCATAACCACGGCATTTTAGAGCACAGAACAAAAAGTCTTATCTTTGGGGTTCTTGGGGTTGTGTGTGTGTGTGTGTGTGTGTGTGTGTGTGTGTGTGTGTGTGTGTGTGTGTGTGTGTCCGTTACTTCCTCGGATTGCAGGGTGCAACAGGCAGGTGTGTCCATGCAGCTGGAGCTCATTTGGGCCAGTTAAGAGGAGCCTGAAGAAGAGGAGTGGATTCCCCAAGGTAGTTGGAAAACAGTTCCCGCGCCACTATTGCAAGTGGATTATTTGCTCTCAGGTTCCTTATCTTATCACCTGTGTTCTCCTTCTGGGACAAAGCTATCCTCCAGTCCATAGTGCTCCCTCTGGTTCGCAGTCCTCTGTCGCCTCACTCTCTGAAGCCCTCTGATGGACTTGCCTCTGAAACCCCTCTTCTGGCCTCGCTGCCTGGACTCCTCCACATCCCATCCTTCACTCCCCTGCCTGTCCACCTTCCAAACAATCCACCCCTTCACTGTCTCGCTCGTCTTCCACCTGGGGTAGAAAAACAATCGTCGTCAGAAAGTGAGCCACACACTACGACCTGTCAGTTTTAACCCCTTTCCATCACTGACAACAGTAAAGCCTCCCTCTCATATCAGTCCTGTCTTAGAACCCGCTCCTGAATCAAGAATAAATATTTCCTTTTCTTGCTGCATCAATAATGCATTCAACCCCTCTTCAGTTGTCCATAGTTTTTGCTTGCATAAGGGTCTCAATAACCAACGGCAAGACAAACAGCACTGCTATTTCCTGCTAATGCGGCTCCATGTCAGTTTCCTCCTATACAATGTTTGTTCAAAGAGCAACAGGATGGATGGTTTCCTCCTGCACATATGCATGTGTAGCATCTCTGAGCTAAAGCCTGAAATGTCCCTGGAAGCGGAAGACAAATACTGAACGGTTCGTGTATATTCACAGTATTCGTCAATGTCCCTAAAAAAATGTGGCAGAACAGCGTTACAAAACAAGCAACCAAATATAAAAACAAAAATGTGTGGATGGTAATAAAAATAATTCAACCCCTCCACACATCAGACTTCACAAGCAATAGGTTTTCTCCTCCCAAATCAGAATTTTCAAAATATTCTGCATGACCAGCCAAGTCAAAATGGGATTAAAAAAGTGTTTTTGACCTACTCCCATTTGTCCAAACTCATGAAAGTTTTAATTTGGTTTTCAGTTTTGTGCCATATTGATTTATGAATCTGTTAAGCAGCATTCAGTTTATATGCTCCACTTATCCAGAACAAATGCCTGGGAGACTGTAAAAGTGCTCACACCCTGGGTTCCCTTAAATCAAGTTTAAAAACGTATTTGTTTAAAGTTGCCTTTGAATGCAAATGCTGAAGTTTGTAGTCCAACTTATCTTATATCTTGACCTGGTGCTACTATTCCACCGCAACATGCTTTCCTCTGTATCTTTTCTTTTCTTATGTTCTGTTCCTGTACAGCACTTTTAATGGTCTTTTCACTGAAATGTGCTACACAGATAAACTTGCCTTGCCTTAATAGTATTACCTTTTTAGTGATTTTACCTAGAGGTGTACAAAGTGCTGATGGAATCCCAAATGATGACCAGTGACAGCATGAAAGAAAGAGACGGCAGAAAAGATCTTTCAGTGTTTTGGTGACAGACACATGGAGGGTGAACCAGTCAGAATGAAGAAACATTTCCGTACACAGGGATTTTTATTTCTGCAGGAAGTCTCATAACTTCTCTCTTCTGATAAGTCCCTATTTATTCATTTCAGTTTCCTTTCTTGGAAAGTACTCTACTTGCAGCTCTTACGCAACTCCCAGCTAGCCTTTGAAACTTCTCTCACATTAGAGTTAGGTAAATGTTTGTTCCCCCCCCCCCCCCCCCCCCCCCCTCACTCAGCTGCTGCAAGCTTCAAGACTACATGGTGATCCATCATCCTAGAAACTGGATTAAAATTTAATTTGTCCTATTTCTTTGCCCGGATCAGACATGTTTCATGATGTACAGGGGATAACAGGTTGGACCGGCCGCTCCACAACTCTAACCTTAAACGAAAAAGATGGTGCTCACTCACGTGGCAATATTGGATTTTACAGGTTTTCTGACACTTGTGCCACCTGTTGCCAATGCCACGGTTCTTTGCTTTACAATGTAGAAAATACAGATATGATTTTATGCTCTGGGAGTCCAGCTGTTGCCCTTTCAGTAATTAAACAACTGAAAAAGCTCATCAGTCATTGGTTTATGCGTAGATAAGCATATGTGTCTGGGGAAAACTGACACCCGACTGTTTGGCTGGTAAATGCAGGTGTAGCATTCACATGACAGGTCCTTTTACCCAACCACCCACACAGGAACTCCAAGATGATAAATTATTTACTTAGACTTGATGAACCTTCTTGAATCCTTGTGTGCAAGGCTCAGGCTTCTGGAAGCAAACTGCTTATGGAAGGATGATCACTCCCTTTACAAATATGTATGAGGAAGCCTTTAAAAATGGAAAATTACCTAAATCATTAAAACCGTTAACGTTTTCTTAAAATCTGAAAAGAATCAATAATTATGTAGCTCCAATAGGCCAATCTGTTTGTTAAATGTGTCATTCCAGCGAATAGATCAGAAAAAATAATAGAACAATAAATTCCTATTGACCCAAAAGGTTTCATTAAAAGAGCTTTATATTTTAGAATTATCAAAAGATTCCAAAAAGTGTTTTTGATTGTATCGAATGGGAGTAAAACTTTACAAATAATGAATTCTGGAGACATTTTTCCTAAGATGGATGAACGTATTATATAGAGCACCTGAAGCAACTGTTGTGAGAAATGGGATGAAATCAAAAAGTTTTATCGTAGAAAGAGGATGCAGACAAGGATGCCCGCTATCACCAACCTTGTTTGTCATAGCTATCCAACCCTTGGCAGCTGCTCTACTCCTCAACCAAAAAAATTATGGGAATTACAATTAATAAAAAAATATTTAAAACATCATTATTTGCCAACAATTCAGGAATATACCTATCTAACCCAAAAGACTCAATACCTCATTTGAGGTTGCTTTTAGAAGAGTATAATCAGCGTATAAAGTTAATTATGAACAAAGTGAAATTAGGCCTCTAAACAAACTGGCTATGACTCAGTTACCAATTTTGAGGTGTTTTAGATGTTTTAAACGTGTATTAAATCTAATGAATGTTGGGATTACACTTTGACTTTTGATTAAAAACAAATAAGGGAACAGCGTTAATCGCAAACTTAGGTAGGTAACCTTGGTTTAAGCCAGCTGTCCAACTGTACAATGACATGAGGCAGAAGGAAAAAGTATAACTCGAATCAATAAGACAACAACTCCTCCCAATGAACCTCAGCAAAATGTGTTGACAGGTCAGGTATTAAAGTAGCAAAATTAAAGCCATTGGTAAAAAAATAAAATAAAATAAACTTTAAACACCACAAGTAGTTCTGCTTGCAGCATTGTGCATTTGCACAAACCATCGAAAATACAAAAGTTGACCTAATTGAGTATTTATAACATGTAAGTTTTCATATATTTTCAGGTATCTTTTTATTTATTTTTTCTTAGATGTGAAAGCATTGGAAAACCATGCATCGAGTTCTGCTTTACTTTGTCTCAATAGCGCACATAAAATCCCCAGGAACTATAGTGTTTCGAAGTTTGAGGTTGAATTGTGATAGTTAAACAAAGGATAATTAATACTTTTATATTTGTTTTTATTATTTTCTCACCTGCCTTCCTTATTAGTTTTCATGTTTCCTGTCTTATAGTACACCACTTTCTAAAAAAATGTTTGCGGTTTTTAATGTAATTTATTATTTAACTGGAGTTTATGTGAGAGATTTGACAATTAAGTGACTGAATGTGTAACTGATAAAGCCGACTTTAACAATCATACACATGGGAGCTTATCTCAGACTGAATAGATAGTAATAGATAAATGTATACTTTATGATCTACTTAAAGGAAATTTGTCTTGAACTATGTGTGCTAAGATAAAGCAGCCACCATAAAATGCAATACTCATTAAACACACACATTGCACAATTACACCACAGTAAATGCAAAAAGTAAAACATATATATATATATATATATATATATATATATATATATATATATATATATATATATATATATATAAACACACACACACCAGTGTTTTTCCTCTTAACTAAACATGTGATGCTGCTGTTTTAAGAGCTTAACAGAAGGTTGACCTGCCCCTCTCATTTTTGCAGCTAACTCTTTTAGGTAACATAAAGACCTGTAATTTACCTTAGACCATCATTTTATATTTGAAACTCGAAACAAAAGGGTCCTTTTATAGCCATTTTACTGCTCAAGGAAACTGGCAATCCAAACGGGATTGTTGATGTTTCCCACAGCCTGTGTACAAAGAAAACTAATTAAAAATGGATTATAGAGGGTTAATGTTAGCCAAAATTAGTTAAACTTTTTATCTTCACATTTGAAATAGCCTTTGGCATTGCTTCTTGGCTTGTGTCAGTTTGTCCTCTTTAGGTTCAGCGTTTCATGACCTGTGTTGAAACATTTCAATCGTCAACATTTTTGAGCCATTTATTTCACATTGGTGGTCATTTATTTTCCATTGCAACAGCCTTTGCCGTGCACGTTGCATTTATAGTCCCTGATTTATCTTCTACAATCATTTGCATTTTTCTTTAGACCAATTTTCCATTTGTGGACTCGATTCTATTCTGTGTCCTTCAGTCGTGCTGAGTTAGTATTCTTCTGTATGTGTAAAGGCCATGGGTCCCTTATGCTGCAGTCGGACCCTCCCTCCAACCACACCCACACCATTGTGTTCAGGCCTCAGTGTTGAAATGGTGCATGCACATTGTGTTTACACAAAGAGAACATTTTAGGTCTCGCTCTGCATCTTAAATAAAAATTAGTTTGTGTGTAAACAGCCTCTCCTAAAACTGAATTTGGAGCTATTCGTAAACGGGTTTAAGAATAGCGATGACTGTTTCTCGCAGGCAGAAAAAAATAAGTAATTTGAAACATTTGAAAGTTCACATGACCTCTGTATGTTTGAGTAAGGGGAAGGAAGCGATAAAGCAGTTCTGCATACAGGCTTAGGACACTTTAGCACAGAATCAATCCTAAGTTTTATCCTCACATGTTGTTACTAGCAGTTTGTTCAAAAGAGATAATTTGCTCAGAGTTTCCTTTCCACAAACCATGGAAAATACAAAAGTTGACCTAATTGAGTATTTATAACATGTAAGTTTTCATATATTTTCAGGTTTGTATTTCCATTTCTGTTTATTCTTGCATATGCTTGTATGGATCTAAATCCACAGCAGTTTCTTGACTCATTTATTTTGAGCAAAAACCTTTTCAAGAGATGATATGTAGTCTTCTCCCCCTCAGATAGAGCTTGCAGTGTCTGGTAAGGTACTATCTGACCTTTGATGAAGCATTAATACTTAGTGATTGCATACTTTTCATACATTATTTAGACAGGCTTCTGCATTAAAGGCTGCTCCATTCTAGCAAAGAGCAACAAAATTCAAAGTGGTTTAAAATCTATGCGCAGTACCGCACGTTTCAAAGGGACATTTCTTTACAGTGAGGATAAATGGATGATTTGGAGAACAGGTGGATTACTGGTTTGTCTCAAAAGTGGACACAAAGGTACCTGAGATGCATCTTTTCTACAACAGACATTGAAACAGAAACTTCTAGAAGGGGGACAATGACATAACAAGATAAAACAAACAGAGACTGTGTACACAAACTTGTTACGGTGCAGCTTACAGTATGGTCTGGTGTTTATATATAAAAGCATTAGATCATAAGGCACCATAGCAAAGGACAGTTAAAGAAATACAGATAAATAAAGAAAACCTGTCAAAGCGTTCAAAACTACATATAGTTCACAGAAAAAGTACGACTCTAGGACCACACTTTATAGAAATGTCAAGATTCTTCGATTAAACATCTGGAAAGTGTGGCTTGCATTTGCTTTCAGTAGTTTGTTGAATAACCTTTTTCCCAAACTAAAGCTATAAATTCTTTGGGCTGTCTCTTAACCAGATTTCCACGTCGGACTGAAACTCTTTTTCCCATTCTTCCATGGATAATAGCTCAAGTCCAGCCAGACTGGACAGAGACTGTATGCACAAACTTAGGTCTGGACTCTTACTGGGCTACTCATGAATACACTTAGATCTGGACCATTCCATTGCAGCTTTGGTCGGATGTTATGGGTCCTTGTCATGTCCCTGATCCACAGTCTGCTGCAGCATCTGATAAGAGTCTTTGCAGATCTACCCTGTATTTAGCTCTATCAATCCTACCATCAACTCAGACCAGCTTCCCTGTCCCTGCTGCTTAAAAAAGAAATCCCCACAGCATGATGCTGCCGCCACCAGGTTTCAGTTTGTGGAATGTGTGTTCAGAGTTTTCCACCACACATAGAACTTGGCATGAAGTAGTTGCCCTTTTGACAGAGTCCCTCCCTGTTTTTTTCTATGACAAAAAAACAACAACAACATATATCCAATGTGGAAAAAAACTGCAGCAGCTCAGGTCATCAGCCAGGAAGTGGAAACTGATACAGGAGTCTACTAAATGGAAAATGGTCCTAAGTTAGTACCAAACAAATTAAGGATAACAAAGTACATGTTTTGAAGTGGGGAAAGTGTGTGTGTGTGTGTGTGTGTGACAGGAGAGGAGCGTTTACTGTAATACTATAAAACTGAAACGGTATCTTTTCCATTATATTTTAACAGATCCAGTGTGACAACTGTGACAGATGGTTCCATGCCCTGTGCCTTGACATTAAGAGTGCAGAAGATGAAAATGCTAAGAAAGGCAGCTGGAACTGTCCATTGTGCAACTAATATGCAAACTTTGTACTCGGTTAAACACTCTTAAAAATAAATACTTTACAGTAATATGTTGCCAATAAAACTGTACTTTGTTTCAAGAACATCAAGGCTGTACTTCATCTAGCTAATGTAGTAGAACAATTTCACACAGATTTGAAGTCAGTCAAAATCTTTAAAAATAATCAAAGGCTTAAACGCAAAGGCAAATTTATTTCCAGTACAGAGACAATGCAAAGTGCTTTACATGATTACAATATAGGAAAATAAAACAGAATAAAAGCAAGCAGGAACAAAATGCAGAAACAAAATAGAACATGGGAGAATAGAAATTAAAACCAAACAAGTAAAAACAGTTGGGCTACAAAGTGAACTAATGATGTTTCAGTAATACAGTTCAATTAGAACAGTGAAGGCCGTTCCGATCCTCGGCTGCAGAAGCTGGCTCTTGGGACGTGGAATGTCACCTCTCTGGTGGGGAAGGAGCCTGAGCTTGTGCGCGAGGTTGAGAGGTTCCGACTAGAGATAGTCGGACTCACCTCGACGCACCACTCTGGCTCCGGAACCAGTCTCCTTGAGAGGGGCTGGACATTCTTCCACTCTGGAGTTGCCCATGGTGAGAGGCGCCGAGCTGGGGTTGGCATACTTGTTGCCCCCCATCTCGGTGCCTGCATGTTGGGGTTTTCCCCGGTGAATAAGAGGGTGGCCTCCCTCCGCATTTGTGTGGGGGGACGGGTTCCGACTGTTGTTTGCGCTTATGCGCCAAACAGCAGTTCAGATTACCCACCCTTTTTGGAGTCCTTGGAAGGGGTACTGGAGAGTGCCCCTCCTGGGGACTCCCTCGTTTTGCTGGGGGACTTCAACGCTCACGTAGGCAATGACAGTGGGACCTGGAGGGGCGTGGTTGGGAGGAATGGCGCACCTGATCTGAACTCGAGTGGTGTTTTGTTGTTGGACTTCTGTGCTCGTCATGGATTGTCCATCACAAACACCATGTTCAAGCATAAGGGTGTCCATATGTGCTCTTGGCACCAGGACACCCTAGGTCGCAGTTCAATGATCGACTTTGTTGTCATTTCATCTGATCTGTGGCCGTATGTCTTGGACACTCGGGTGAAGAGAGGGGCGGAGCTCTCCACCGACCACTACCTGGTGGTGAGTTGGCTCCGATGGCGGGGGAGGAAGCCGGTCCGACCGGGCAGGCCCAAACGCACTGTGAGGGTTTGCTGGGAACGTCTGGCAGAGTCCCCTGTGAGGCGGAGCTTTAACTCCCACCTCCGGGAGAACTTTAAACACGTCCCGAGGGAGGCGGGGGACATTGAGTCTGAATGGACCATGTTCCACGCCTCTATTGTTGAGGCGGCTAGTCGGAGCTGTGGCCGCAAGGTTGTCGGTGCATGTCACGGCGGCAACCCTCGAACCCGCCGGTGGATACCAGCGGTGAGGGAAGCCGTCAAGCTGAAGAAGGAGTCCTACCGGGCTTTTTTGGCCTGTGGGACTCCGGAAACAGCTGATGTGTACCGGCAGTCGAAGCGGCAGGCGGCTCGGCTGGTCGCCGAGGCAAAAACTCGGGCGTGGGAAGAGTTTGGAGAGGCCATGGAGAAAGACTTCCGTACGGCTTCGAAGCGATTCTGGTCCACTATCCGGTGTCTCAGGAGGGGGAAGCAGTGCAGTACCAACACTGTTTACAGTGGGGGTGGTGTGCTGCTGACCTTCGACTCGGGACGTCGTGCGTCGGTGGGCGGAATACTTCGAAGACCTCCTTAATCCCACCAACACATCTTCCATTGAGGAAGCAGAGCCTTAGGACTCTGGGTCGGGTTCTCCCATCTCTGGTGCTGAGGTTGCCGAGGTTGTTAAAAAGCTCCTCGGTGGCAAGGCCCCGGGGGTGGATGAGATTCGCCCCGTGTACCTTAAGGCTCTGGATGTTGTGGGGCTGTGTTGGTTAACAGCGGCCCTGCAACATTGCGTGGACATCGGGGGCAGTTCCCCTGGATTGGCAGACTGGGGTGGTGGTCCTCCCTATTTAAAAAGGGGGACCGGGAGGGTGTGTTCCAACTACAGAGGAATCACACTCTCAAGCCTCCCTGGTAAGGTCTATTCAGGGGTTCTTGAAAGGAGGGACCGCCGGATAGTCGAATCTCGGATTCAGGAAGAGCAATGTGATTTTTGTCCTGGCCGTGGAACACTGGACCAGCTCTATACCCTCAGCAGGATTCTTGAGGGGGCATGGGAGTTTGCCCAACCAGTCTACATGTGTTTTGTGGATCTGGAGAAGGCATTCGACCTGTGTCCCCCGGGGGATCCTGTGGGGGGTACTCCGGGAGTATGGAGTACCGGACCCTTTAATAAGGGCTGTCAGGTCTCTGTATGACCGGTGTCAGAGTCTTGTCCGCATTGCCGGCAGTAAGTCGGACTCGTTTCTGGTGAGAGTTGGACTCCGCCAAGGTTGCCCTTTGTCACCGATTCTGTTCATAACTTTTATGGACAGAATTTCTAGGCGCAGCCAAGGTGTTGAGGGGATCCGTTTTGGTGGCCTTAGGATTGCGTCTCTGCTATTCGCGGATGACGTGGTCCTATTGGCTTCATCAGGGCGTGATCTACAGCTCTCACTGGAGCGGTTCGCAGCCGAGTGCGAAGCGGCCGGGATGAAAATCAGTGCCTCCAAATCCGAGACCATGGTCTTGAACCGGAAAAGGGTAGAGTGCCTTCTCCGGGTTGGGGAGGATGTGCTGCCCCTAGTGGAGGACTTCAAGTATCTTGGGGTCTTGTTCACAAATGAGGGGAAGATGGAGCGGGAGATCGACAGGCGGATTGGTGCAGCGTCTGCTGTGAAGCGGGCGCTGTACCGATCCGTTGTGGTGAAGAGAGAGCTGAGCCAAAAGGCGAAGCTCTCAATTTACCGGTCGATCTACGTTCCTACCCTCATCTATGGTCACGAGCTTTGGGTTGTGACCAAAAGAGCGAGATCCCGGATACAAGCGGCTGAAATGAGTTTTCTCCGTAGTGTGTCTGGGCTCTCCCTTAGAGATAGGGTGAGGAGCTCAGCCATCCGGGGAGGACTCAGAGTAGAGCCGCTGCTCCTCCACATCAAGAGGAGCCAGTTGAGGTGGCTCGGGCATCTGATCAGGATGCCTCCTGGACGCATCCCTGGAGAGGTGTTCCGGGCACGTCCCACCGGGAGGAGGCCCAGGGGAAGACCCAGGACACGCTGGAGGGACTATGTCTCCCGGCTGGCCTGGGAACGCCTTGGGATTCCTCCTGAGGAGCTGGCCCAAGTGGCTGGGGAGAGGGACGCCTGGGCCTCCCTACTGAAGCTGCTACCCCCGCGACCTGACCCCGGATAAGCGGAAGAAGACGGACGGACGGACGGACAGTCGAAGGCCATCCTGAACAAATGGGTTTTTAATCTTGATTCAAAGGAACTCAGGCTTGCCACACTTTTACAGTTTTCTGGAAGTTTGTTCCAGATCAGTGGAGCATAGGAACTAAATGCTACTTCTCCATGTTTGGTTCTGGTTTTAGGTATGCAGAGTAGGCTGGAGCCAGAAGACCTTAGTGGTCTGGATGGTTGATACACTGATAACAAGTCTGTGATGTATTTAGATGCTAAGCCATTCAGGAATTTATAGACTAACAGGAGTATTTTAAGGTCTATTCTCTGAGATACAGGGAGCCAGTGTAATGACTTTAGAACTGGGGTTATGTGCTCTACTTTCTTAGTCTTAGTGAGGACGCGGGCAGCAGCATTCTGGATCAGCTGCAGCTGTCTGATCAACTTTTTAGGCACACCTGTGAAAACACCATTGCAGTAATCAATTCTACTAAAAATAAACGCATTGATTAGTTTTTCCAGATCCTTCTGAGACATTAGTCCTTTAATCCTAGAAATGTTCTTCAGGTGATAGAAAGCCGACCTTGTAATTGTCTTTAGATGCTTTTGGAGGTTCAGGTCTGAGTCTATCACTACTCCCAGATTTCGGGCCTGATCAGTGGTTCCTAGCTGAAGAAGCTGAAGCTGTGTGCTAACTTTTGATCTCTTCTCTATTGGTCCAAATATTATTACTTCAGTTTTGATTTTATTCAATTAAAGACAATTCTTAAAGGCTAAAAATGTAATAAAAATGAGTGTGTCCCATCAGGCTAAATTAGTAGAACAATTTGACATAGATTTGGAGTCAGTAGGTCACATGACCTGGAAGCTATAGAAGAAATATCAAATTTCTGTATAATAACAATTGTTTAAAAATAAACAAAGTCTTAAAATGGGATAAAAATTAGTGTGCCTCACACTAATTGTTATTTATTGGCATGATTTTCTATTAGTTTTGTCTTAGCTGGTCACTAGATAAGGAATTTATTGATTTTTATTTCTCAAGAGTGCTTGGTTTAAAATGTTTAAATGTTTTTTGACAGTCCCTAACTGCACCACCGCGTGTGGGAGGAGGGAGCAGCTGAGAGACGCTGGCCGAAATCGGAGTGTATTAACCGGATCAACCATGAGCTAGATCTCGCTGACTCCGTGGAGCTTGAATGTCCAGTGTCCAATATCAAACCAACTTCACCGCGGTGGTCTGCAGGTCACTCCGTTATGCTCAACGTCAGACTTTTTTTTTTTTAATTACGCACTAACTCTGTGAACAGGCCACATAGGGAAGCTTAATGTTCTCATCTCAAGAAATCTGAAAACGTACTTCTGAAGAACAGCAGCAGAAAACGTATTTTTTTAACATACCGCTGTGAGCTCTGTTTGCGCTGTCTCGAATCAAGCTGCGGCCGCGGTGCATTCTGGGCAAGCGGTCAGTCTGAAGAACGCACAAGTCTGCTCTGATGCATGCTCGATAAAGAGGGCGGGGCGAGAACAACATCCGGGGATTTGGCACGTTCTCGGTTTGGCGTTCTCGGCAATTGGAACAGTGCTCGGGCTGAGCTGGTTAAATAGACGTAATGGTTAGTGCTTCGTTTGTGCAGGTTTGTGCCATTAAAATTAGCGTTTGTGCTGCTTTGATTTTGCAGATATTAAAGAATATTTGTTCCTGTAAATTCTTGTCAGCAATTTAGTCTGGGACAGATGTAAATCGCCTGAAGGTACACGGACCTCCTCTTCCCTCCATAAAAGACATTTCATCTCAGCGTTGCGTGTCCCGAGCCCCTAACATCATCAGGGACCCCTCATACCCCCACCATGGAATGTTCTCCCTGATGCCTTCTGGGAAGAGGTTCCGCAGCATCCGCTGCAGGTCCACCCACCAGGTTCTGCAAAAGCTTTTTCCCTTTTGCCATCAGACTGTTGAACTGCTGTTGAACAGCTGAACTATAACCCATAAACTCTGTACAACTTTCGCATATTTGCACATTTTGCATCATTGCATCATTGCATCTCCATCTAGCATTACAAATGCTGCCGAACTCTTAGTTTCTAAACGCATTCTTGCACAAATGCCCTCTGCACAATCAATTCTGTACATACAAATGGTTTTAAAAATACTCACCTGTACACTGTGACTTTCTCCTGCATTGTTTACATTTCAATTGTTTACTTTAAATCACTGCTGCACCTTATACTGTAATTTAATTTTACTGCAATTTACAAGCTGTATGCAACGAAATTTCGTTCTGTACGCACTCTGTGCATACAAAATGACAAATAAAGAAGTCTAAGTCTAAGTTAATATCTTTCTACTGATAAATCAGTAACATTACTATGAAGTTGTGTCATTTACCGAGCCTGTTTTCCCCCTACAGTGTTTTTATTAAATTATTTATATATTCCTGTTTACTGGCAAAGCTCTCTTGGGAATTTTTTTTTTTTTTTTTTTTTTTTTTTTTTAGTTTCCACTGTTATAAGTATGCTTCCCCACGAGTCCCCTCTCATGCATCTCAGCTTCCTGACTAAGGAGAGGGGCTGGAACAGTCTCTGTGCAGGATGGCTGGCATCCTTAATGATGTTCTTCATTGGTGTAAGAAGACGTGGCCAGATCTACCGTTTGGTCTTCACACTTTTCTCAAGAAAGCAGTTATTAATTTCGTATTTTTCTTTTATCATGCAAGTTGTTTTAGCCTCTATTGTAAAATGTGTGTGTTATATTGTTTTGTACTTAATAAATATTATGATTTCTTTTGTCTCATTTAAAGAACTTTACTTTAGATAGCAATGTCAAGTGAGCCACCAAAAAGTCATTTCATTTATTGGAATGTGCAACTGTTTCATTTTTCCTAATCAGAAGTGTTTATTCTTCTTCGAGAGTATAATGTTTAGAACATTTTCAAACAGTAACTTGGTTATAGCTGATCTTAGAAGTCATAGTTCATTACTCCTCTGAATTAATTAGAATAGAAAACCTTTATTGCTCTACAATAGGGAGATTTGGGGGTGTCTGCACCTAACAAAAGGGCAATTAAAGTATACAGGCTTATATAACGCAGAAAACATACCCAAACTAAAATCAATAACAAAAAACTGCAAAAAATAAATCACACTGGTCAGCCTATAAAGTATAACAACACTGTAAGGAACGATCTCCTAAAACGTTCCTTTGTCCACCTAAGCTAAACCTTTAATTAGGCTGAAGGACCACTCCACTTTTTACTAGCTTTATGCATGAAGTGGGAAATATTGTTCAACTATGAATATATTGACTGTGTTATCAGCTGAAAGTATAAAGCATATAGATTGAATTAAAAATGCCTAAAAATATAGACCAATTTGGTTTGTTTTGTATTGAGCTCAGCACAAAATATTAAAATCGTAAAAACCATTGGGCTGCTACGACGGAGTATTAGGGCCAGGCTAGAGAAGTTTTTTTTTGTTTTTTTTAAATACGAGAATACAGTCATAACATTATGAGAATAACGTTGTAACATTATAAAGTCATAGCTTTATGAGAATAAAGTCATAATATTACGAGAATAAACTCACAACATTATGAGAATAAAGTCATAATATTACAAGAAAATTTTCGTATTTTATGACAACTCTTACAGGAAGCACTGTCTTCCCTAAAATGAGGAATATCGAGCATCTTGTGAAGTTATACTTTGGGATCGGTTTCACAAATAAGGAAATATCAAGTCTTTTAGCACACCAGCATCAAATTATTATCAGCATCAGAACTGTCAAACGACTGTGCAAACGTCTTTGTCTGTATCGGATCCTGAAGAAATTGCCCCTTTCGTGGAAGAAGAGTTGTCTGGTTGTGGTCGCCTACAAGGCTATCGGTGGTTACATCTGCGTGCCATGCAAAGAGTGATTGTTGTTTCTCAGAACACAATGAGGATGATCATCAAGATTTTGGATCCCGAGGGAGTGGAACTCCGGCGTCTCCGACGTCGGCAGTACATCAGCAGGGGACCCAATGCTCTGTGGCATATGGATTCAAATGATAAACTTAAGCCGTTTGGCATAGCAATCAATAGCTGCATTGATGGATTTAAAATTATGTGGATGGAAGCCTATTACACTAACAGCGACCCAAAGGTGATCGCGGACTACTTCATTAACACAGTGACACGTATTGGAGGCTGTCCACAGCAGGTGCGAGCCGACCCAGGTACGGAAAATGGGCATGTCAGAGAAATGCAGATGTTCTTACAGAGGAATCACCAGGACCATTATGCAGGAGAAGGAAGCTTTATTTACGGTTGCACCACGGCAAATCAACGGATTGAGTCATGGTGGGGAGTTTTACGTAAGCAGAGTGTGCAATTTTGGATGGACATTTTTAAAACCATGAGAGATGATGGCTATTTCACAGGCAACTTATTGGACTGAAACCTGATACAATTCTGCTTTCTCAACCTTATCCAGGTAATTTCTAAATGACTGTTTAAGTGACACTGTCACAGTGATGTGCATAGTTTATGTTGAACAAATCAAATTCAATATTTACTCCAAGCAGCAATATCTCCAAATATGTTATGTTTGTAATTGTCAAAATACCCATTGTGCTGGCTTTTATATTTTATGTCAGTCTATATTTTGCCAAAATAAATTATCCTTTTCAGTATGTAAAGGGGTCTTGTTGGTGGCAACCATTTTAATTGAATATTTATTGATGAACTGGACAAGGCTGTAAGAACATGGAATACACACCTAATAAGAACAAGCCACACCCATGGAACACCTGGAGGGCGCCCTATTCTCATGTTCAGCATGCCACAGCTGTATGCAGCAGAAGACAAACTCCAACCTGTTCTGGAGGAGGATATAGCTGTTTGCAGGGAGGAGTGCACCCCAAAAGGGCAGTACCCCTGTGATGAAACTGTTTTTGAGCTTTGCATCCTCCTTATGGACGAAAATGTCTGGGAAGCTCCTACAGATGCATATGCATATGCAGCAGCATAATTGTATTCATTACTAAGAGATGAGATACTGGGAAATCTTTGAATTGTTGTAACATTAATAATTACCTTCCCGTATTGGATCTGCCTGAGAAGGAGGTGAACTCACACCCTTTACTTTTGTAAAAATAGTATTAACCCACTGAATATTAATCAGTTATTTGAGAATATAACTTAAGAACAAGTTTGTATCATTAGAAAAAAGTATTGTTGGTATATAATCTAAATGTTTTCATGATAAAGAAAAATCCCCTTGTAAGCTGTGAAACTATTTCCCTCTGGTTTGACATAGATTTGGAGAAGCAAGTAGCATGTATTTGTAATTCTTATTTATAGTACCTCAAACTTGTATCTGAGTGGGCATTGTGTCTGAGTGAAACTACTGTATGTAGTTAAAGCCCATTGGCACAGAATAAACATTTCAAATCTTTCTCTGATCATTTTTTTCAGATAAATCTTTAAAAAAAATGAGTCAACTACGCAATTTCTCAAAAAAATGTATTACTAACTTTTAAAGTGCAGAAAGGCAGCCATTAATTATAAAACCTCCTTCCACAAGGAATTTGTAAATGACCCATGGAAAATACATCACCTTTGAAAACTTTTTCTAATCCTTGACCATTAAATGTATCTACTTGAACTATTGGCATTGTAACACGTTCATCATAACCGAAAGCTATAATGTGAAATGTTAGCAGTTAAATCAATGCGTTAGATTCACTTCCTTTCCCAATGAGGTGACATAATTATTGGGTTTTTTTTTTTTTATCTTTGTCTATTCACAGTTGTCAGGGTTTTCTTCAAACAGCGGCAAGAACCCAGACACCAGGTTTATAAACTCTTTATACTGTGAAATATTGAGAGATCTGCCTGGTGGTGATAGGCATTGTGTGAACTCTTTGGGAAAGAAAGGGAATGCAACATTCAATATGTAACATTCCAGCCATTCATTTAACTGTAAAATGTATGAACCATAGCTTGAACATTCACTCAGTTTCTGTATAATTGAGAAAGCGAACAGTGAGCATCATAGCACAAGCTTTTTTTTTTTTGTATCAAGCATGTGTATGGCCTAATGTGTGTTTATACAAATGACATAGTTATCCCTTAAATGATTGTGTGTTAGTGAGAATAATAGTTCAACTCTATTCAAAAGTAAAAGAATTCAGACATAACTTCTGCCTACACAATATCATTTACCCCGGCGTTGTTCTCTAGAATGGAATTAAACTCACTGCGGAAATCAGGAAAACTATCATAGCTGTCAGACAGTTCTAGGAGCATCCCACATGTGTGTCCAATTGGCCTTCTTGTGAAGCTGGTCTGAACTGTAAACTCAACCGTAATAAGTCCAGATAACAATAAATCAGAGCCAGTGCAGAACCTCAAAAATCTTCCAAGTATTTCCCTGTTAAGCTCCCTGACGTATCTTTTCAGGTGCTGTGCCACTTCTGCCTGCTTGGATGTCATCTCTGTAGGAAAGTTTAATATTCCTACTACTCTCTTTGCGGTGGGTTTGAAATCATTATACATTTTGGTCAGTTCCCCAGATTTTAGGTGAATCAGTGGCTGTGTGACCTCCCTCCAGCAGTCAATGACAAACATTGGTTTCTGCACAAGGTCCTTGTAAGATATTTCAGCCAAGATGTCTGGAAGAGTAGCAGCAGTGACTCTCTTCCTACATTCATATCTGTCAAGCACATCAAGAAGGTCATCATCATCAACAGTATCAAAATTATCTAATGCATGCTTGAGCACATCTTGTTCTTATGTGCTCACATACATCAGAAAGCTTCTTGTCAGGTCACTGTGCACCTCCCCATAAAACATCTCCTCAAGGAAACGAGGGGCAAGTTTAATTGGCAAATACTGGCAATCTTGAAATCCTTTCAGAAGAATTCTCCCGACTGCTTTCCAAGTGGCAGCACAGAGATCCTGTCTAAGAAAGGGCACTTTGAAAGTTGTTCCAAGTGTACAACGTTCACAAAACTCTGCCCAGAAGCTACTGTAGACATCTCTGATTACACCAGAACCACTACCCCTCTCTAAGGAGTTGTCAGGAAGAAGACGTCTGACTTTCAGTGTTTTGTTCAAGATTTCAGGGTCAGAAAGAGGCCTCTATCAATTCATTGGAGCTATTTGAGGAGTGCAAGACCAAAACTGTTTCAGGCAAAAGATTAAGAGGACTTTGAGGTAACTCAACAGGTTCATAGATCAATGTGTCACTGAGGGAGTCATCATTCCCTGCTTGTGCACCAAAAGTGATTTCAGGGTCAGCGTCATCCTCAATAACATAATTTTTGCCACTGTAAAAAGTTATGGGATCACTGATGACAGCTGTTCTTGTTTGTTGACTTGAGCTTGCAGAGCATTCTCTCGTTACCGTAGAATCTGTGAGGACTTCTTCAGAAACAATGAACACATCTGGAAGGGAGACATGAACCTCATCTGTTAAATCCTGCCAACAATGTCTGTCCACCGATGGTTCATCAAGGGCCTCGTTATCTGGTACATCAGGCTGAGGAACACATTTGGCACAGGCGTGGTTGTTATCATCAGACTCTTCACTTAACTCTGATTTTAGTTGAGTTGATATATAGAAGCGCAGACGTGGGAGTTTAACTGTGTTGTATAACATTTCAACTGTGACATCCTTGGGAAAAGAATTTTGCTTGAAATCCCAAACATCAAATTCAATATCACATCCGTGACCTTTGCTGGATTTTCCATCTGGAAAGAGTAGTGACTTTCCTTGTTTTAGTATCTCATCACATCCTGCCTGAATGTTTATGGAGATCTTCCTTGTGCCCCCACCTTGCTTTGCTCTGACCTGTTTTGTTATTTTGCCATCAGTGTGAACCCATCCTATTTCAATATTTCTTGTTGCTGTTTCTGCTCTAGCTTTTTTGGTTTTGTTGTAAGTTTCTGGCTCCTCCTCTCCAGTTTGGTTTTCCTTTCTAAGCCTGAGCTTCTCCCTTAGCTTTTCAAAAAGTCCCTGCTTCCGCTTTGCTGAGTGTGTTTGACGCTTGCAAAAGTTCAACAAAGCAATCCTGGGTCCGTATGATGGAAGATAGTTTACTAGCTGGGCATCTTCCATTAGCAGGATGACATCTCTGTCAATCTGTAAATAGCAAAGACATATATCTTTTAAATTAAGATATAACAGGACAATAAATAGGAAGACAAGAAGAGGAGAAAAATGTATCCTAAAAATTCTGTTAAATACAAATTGTTTCCAGACAAGGAACGTTATTTTTCTGATTTCATTAGTCTGTCAAGAAAGTTATGACAAGGGGATCCCTGCTAATCAATATTAAAATAATACTAATATGAATGAACAAAAAGTCAAAAAAGAAACACCATTGTAAAAGTAGGCTAATTATAACCACTGTCATTAAGAAAAAAAAACGTTTAAACATCAGAAAAAGGTTATAAACACAAGCCTTCACCCTAATAAGGCTTTGATGGTTCTTTTTTTGGATAAATGTTGCCCCACCGCCGGGTGATTAGCAGACATAAACAGACATGGTGTGACAATATCACAGAACTATCATAATTACAGTTTGCTCAATTAATAAATCAAAATGAAGTAACGCCAGACCGAGGAATCAAATGCTTCGCAGTAAAGCAGCAAAAGACCAACCATTATAAATTAACCTAACCAATCTACAGCAACTCTAACATTTACTCAGGTCAGTCAACTTTGTGGTCACATCTGAGTCTCAAAAGGTTTAGTGTCCGCTTCAGTGAACACTAACGCTCATACTGTATTTCTAGCATCATTCAGGTCTTTTCCCTCTTGGAATATTTGTATTTTATTTTTTTTTTTGCATTTTTTTCCATGGATCTTGGGAACATTCTTTATTGTTTTGCCTGGAGATGCTAATAGTCGTTGGCCACTTCCTTGTTTTAACCCCTGCAGGGCATGTGCAGTACGTACTTAAGTTAAAATTGTAAACAAACACAAAAGGCTTTATTTACTAACAAATTGAGCAAAAACAAAGCATAAAACACCAAAATAATAACTAATACACCAGCAGGACATGATAATAATTCATAAAAAAACTTTGTATGCAAAAAGAGTGAGTTACCGACGTATAAGTTATAAAAAAAAAGTCAAATAACGTGGTTAAGCCCCTTTAATGACCATCACCACTCCCAATTACAAAATCAATAGGTCTTTATACATCCATGGTGGTATTTGCACAGTTTTTATCTGGTTAATTAATTTTTACAAATGTTATATTACACAGCTCTCTTTGGGGGTTTCTGATCTCCCAAATATGTTGCACACTTAATTTAAGTATGCCATTTTGATAGCTACACAGCATTTATTATGAGATTCGTTTTGGTCCTTTACTGTGCTGCTTATCAACATTTTTGATTCTTATTCTAATAGGTTTTTTTTGTGATGTGTAAAACCATATGTTTTTTCTTAGCTTTTTGCTTTGCTACATACACACCTGAAATGTTCCACTGTGGGAGAATAATAGATATTTTTATTCTATTGTATCATTTTTTTGTAATATTTGAGGTAAATGGTTATGTCTAAAGTGACAAATAATACAACAGATAATCAAGCAATGATGTCCGCCCAGTATTAAAACATAGCCGCAAAGCTGTTAGTTGGAGAAAAACTTTTGCACAACTGCACTGAAAAATATCTGTTTCTATGTTTAATTAAGAAATACAAACAATACTAATATCCCTCATGACAACAACGGCATGAGGAGAGCTATTAAAGAAGGTGTACATTGAAAGTGAAACGAGGAAGATCAGAAAACATGCAGAAATTGTTCGAATGAATATTTAATCTGCATTTTATCAAATACCTTGGTTAATTATGGCCAAGAAAATGTATTCTGAAGATTCCTGTTAGTGTTGCACAAGAAAGCTGGGGAACTAATTATCTTAATTAACCTGTTCATCTTGTACTCACAGCCGTACCTTTTGCTCTTGAATCCAACTGATTGTTTCTTTGGATGTACCTCGACCTCTCAGGAAAGTCACAATTTCTGACAGCTTCTCTGCCATTATGGATCTGGGGAGAAGAATAAAAAACAGAAGAGCTTAATTTTAGTGAACTACATCAGGGAGCTTAACAGGGAAATGCTTGGAAGATTTTTGAGGTTCTGAACTGGCTCTGATTTGTTGTTATCTGGAATAATTGAGGTTGAGTTTACAGTTCAGACCAGTTTCACAAGAAGGCCAAACGGACACATGTGGGATGCTCCTAGAACTGTCTGACAGCTATGATAGGTTTCCTGATTTCCGCAGTGAGTTCACTCACAAATGAGGAGAATTAGAAGAATAAGAGGGAAAGAGCTATGAAAATTGCATATGCAGTATTTCATGCATAAGAATAAAGAAGTGTTTCATTTGATATGAAAAATCAGACTATTTGTACTTTATTGAAATATTATTGCTTTTATCCTTTAGATTTGCTTTTATCCTTTAGATGTGATAAGTGTCAAATCTAAAGGATGATGCACTGTTGACCCATTAAATAGTGAAATTAGGTATCAGCACAGACTTGTAGGTCCCTGAGCAAGACCCTTAACCCCAGATTGCTTCCCGGGCGCCGCACATGGCAGCCCACTGCTCCCCAAGGGTGATGGGTTAAGAGCAGAGAACAAATTTCGTTGTAATGTGTGTTTCAATGACAATAAAGATGATATTACTATTACTATTATTGTGCTTGTATTTCTTGTAGCTCTGCTCAAATGTTGCAAAAATAATGATCATAACAATTTTGGTCAAAACTGAAATTGTGTATATTCAACACCACTAATATTTGACCTAAGAAATATGATGCATTTATTAAATTAAAATAAAAACAACCTATTAGTGAGTTTCATTCAAGTCTAAAATGGCAACCACAAAGATGGTAAACAAGAGAAATAAACCTTATATATATATATATATTTATTTATTTCATGACAAATCAATGCAAATGTCTTCCCCTCATCCTTATTTGCTCTTAAATCAACACCAGACCACCTGGTAGTCTTGTTAGATAAGCAGTATACATAACAAAAGTAGGTCATTCTGAAATGGAACGTGACAAATCAATTGTTTTATCATGATCTTCTCTTTTTAATTGCTGGGGGGAATTGTCCAGCCATACTTTGAGATGTATTTCTGTATCTTTGAAAGATGCAATTAAAGTGGGAAGATTTTCATTTAAATTAAAACAGTATGGGGCTGCTGTGTAGAACAGTATAATCTATACCTTCCCAAAATGTATTAGTAACAATGGTGACTTAAAGCTGTGAAATTATCAATACAGAATGTTCGACCACACTATATGTATGCAGTATGTAAACATAGCGGAACTTTCAGTAGGGTTATACTATATAAAACCTACTCCAAACATACTGAATACCTGCATACTGAATACCTGCTCATTTTATATGATCAGGAAAACATAATGTATGGCTAATAGATGTCAAATTGATATATTGCATACCTATTCATTATTTGTTTCTCCAGTGTTCCTATATTCTTTGGACACTTATGAGCAGTTGCCGTGTCACCTAAGGTACATGCTGTCATCAAATCTATATAACTTTATCTATAGCAACATTAAATATAGATTTTATGAACTATTTTACTATGAACATGAAACTAGTTTAGCTACCATTTGCCAACAAACATACTTGGCTAAAAAGTGTCGAAAACCTGGAACGGGAGATAACATTATTTCTTTTTTTCTTTTTTCATCTGAACGGCTCCGGTGTTCCCCTGCCTATGGGAAGACAGAGTGGTGACTGGTAGCGGTCTAATTTGAGTGGTTACTAAAAGACGGTGACTGTTAGAAAGTCCTTGTTGTTCAGATGTTTCCCATTGGGAACTGTTCTATTTATATTGTGTTTTCCGTGCATTGTCATATGTCTGACGTTCATGAACGCGCCATAGACGTTCGAAGCTCCATTGAACGCACCACACCTCCATGTGAGATGGCTGAGAGTTTTCCTACTGAGGCAGCAGCGTACGGCTCATTATTTCCCGTTTCCCTAAAA
Organism: Fundulus heteroclitus; assembly: GCF_011125445.2. Lineage (NCBI taxonomy): Eukaryota > Metazoa > Chordata > Actinopteri > Cyprinodontiformes > Fundulidae > Fundulus > Fundulus heteroclitus. Next base: position 27,996,868 of record NC_046368.1, on the reverse strand, counting down.
TCCTTTATATGTGTTTGCCTACTGGACTTGCTGTGTGTACATGTCAGAAGAACCACAGTAAATCTACAACAAAACCAGACATCTGCTTCCGTGTCTTTTAACGGGGCCACATTCCATACACCTTGCCGCTCTAAACCAGCTAATTCCTGGAGAACACCTCATCTCCTTTTTAGTGACGTTAATGCTAGTTTGAACAAAGTAACATCACTGTAGTGCAACAGAAATGGCAAGCCAAAAGTATCTTAAATATGCTTATGTGAGTGATGGAGCGGGTCGTTTGGACAAGCAATAACGACAAATTTAGACAATTTAATGGCTCACGTTAGCGCTCCAGTTTATTTTGCAGCGCCGGCTATGATGTCATCAGCCGAAATAAAAAAAATCATATTATCTGCGAAACCAAAGCAGCACAGACGCTGATTTTAACGGCACAAACCTGCGCAAACAAAGCACCGAAAGGGTAGCCCACTGTGGTTTGTGTTGGATCCAGCTCAGCACCAGCAAAGAAAGAAAAACGTGGCACTTTATTTTGAAGCGGCAGGCTATGGTGACGTCATCGGCTGAAATTAAAATTCATAATATCTCCGAAACCAAAGTAGCACAAGCGCTCATTTTAACGGCACAAACATGCACAGACGCAGCACTAAAGAAGTAGACCACTCTGGTTTGCTTTGGCTCCAGCTCAGAACCAGCAAAGAAATATCAAGGTAGCGCTTTATTTTGCAGCGGCGGCCTGTGGTGACGTCACCGGCCGAAATTAAAACTTATTTTATCGGCGAAACCAAAGCAGCACAAACGCCAATTTTAACGGCACAAACCTGCACACACGAAGCACTAACCATTCCGTCTATTTAACCGAGTTTTTTTTTTTTTTTTTCTGTGGGTGGGGTGTCAGCTTCACGCAGCTCTCGGAGCTGATGATGTGTCACGAGCACACGAGACCGCCTATGACTGGAGCCACCGGACAGTGGATCGTAGGTATGACGTCATAAAGTCCCTATGACATCATTGATGGGGTCACAGCGATTTAGAATTAGAATATCAGGATTCTAATTCTCTAGCTTCAGAAGGGCTACTACACTACTTTGTTTGCAACAATCAGTAATCCACGTTGAAAAACAGAACCTACATTTCACTTGCCATGGAGCAAAGCAGAATGGATGGTTTGTACAAAATTCGAGTGGGCAAGATTTACATCAGAGCTTATCTTGAAAACCAAATTCCAGAGAATACAGCGCTGGACATAGAAGAAATAGAGCAAGCAAAACTACTGGAAAACATGATTCAAACTGAGCCTCAAGCTATAAAGTTTGAAAAGGAAAACGCCTGTAGGCAAAGGTTAAATAAGACTCAAGCTGACAGCTATCTTGAACAGGCAGAGATGAAAACTGAGAAAGGGGAGAGTAAAGAACAACATATGGGGGCATCGTACAAAAGATTTCATTTTGAACATTTTGAAAAACAAAGAGTTACAGAATACCACCTTAGAGAAGAGCAGATGGAAGAAATTGCATTACATAAACTCAAGGGACAAGAAGAGCAGAATTCTACTCAGAACGGTGGAAATATTTTTTTACTCAAGCCATCAACAACTTCCAAAGATCGGAAACATTTTGCTACCAGACAAAAAAATGCAGAGATAGTGTCTGATCAAATTGTTGAGATCAAAAGAAACGATGCTGAGAAACAAAGAGACCAGGATTCTACTCAGGACGATGGAAATTGTTTTTTTCTCAAGCCATCAACAACTTCCAAAGATCGGAAACATTTTGCTGTTAGACAAAAAAGGACAGAGATAGTGTCTGATCAAATTGCTGAGATCAAAAGAAGCGATGCTGAGAAACAAA